>NW_007259552.1:391767-403907 GCF_000164805.1 Carlito syrichta | reverse complement strand
AAGTGGGGGGAGGGTCCCTGTCCACCGGGGTGGGTCGCTCCAGGATGGTGGAGGGGAGGGTCCCTGCGCATCGGGCCGGGTCTCCCCAGGACCGGGGGTAGGGGCATCCCTGCCCTCCCGGCCTTCCCGGGCCCGGGGTAGCTGCGGGGCCCCCTCACCCGTCCGCTGCGGCCGCCGGTCAAAGACTCGCACAGTGAGGGAGGGCTCCCTCCACCCCGGGCCAGGGGCTCCGCCCGTCCCCTCTGTGCCCCGCCCCCTGGCAGAGCCGGGTTCGCCCGCCTCCCTCACTTCCCGGGACTGGCCGTGGCGGGTCCTAGAGCGCCCGGGAGGGTCCCGACTCCCGCGACGGCGGGGGCTGCGGGGCCGGGCGCCCGAGGACAGGGCCGGGCGACGTTCGGGCACCTTCTTTCCACTTGGCGGCGGAGGACTCTTGGAAGGTAAACGAGCCACACGCACGCTCACGGAAATCGAGCGACTTCATTTGGAAAGCCGGGTAGTTGCCCGGTGGACCCAACCGTGTGTTCGCGTGTCACGGGTTTCGTGTCAACACCGGACGTGTAACACAGAACGCAGAATAAGAAATGCACCTGAAAGCTCTCAAAAGGCACCGCGAAAACGGCAAGGTTGCGTTCTCGGTGCCTCCATTTTAAAATCAAACACGTTGGTATAGATGCTGAAAACTTCTGCAGAAACTGCAAAAATATAAAATGTAACTTGTGTTTATTTCTTCCCTTCCATTCCCACATTTGTTTGATTTTAATACTTTTTCAGCTATTCAGGAAAAAGCCACATAAGCAGAAAAACAGAAACCTGTTTTCAGTACTAACAATGACACTTGAAAGCAGAAGTGACCACATTGGCACCATCTGTGTTCCCACCGTCACCTACCCCACTCGGTTTTTCAGGAGGGGTGGGCTCGTAGAATAACAAAAGTGCTGATTCAGGGATTTTTGTGGCCACTGAGGAAGGGACCCTGAACACGGCTCTGGCCCCCAGTGTTCAAGGGCTGCAGCATGATGTGGGAGTCCCCAAAACCCAAAACCTGCAGGCTGCTAGTCAGGTGACCTGTAGGGCAGCCACCCAGTCTGGTGCCTGCCCTCTGGGAGTCTTTCCAGGCCGGGGAGACAGGTTCCATGTGTGCTTGGGGGCCTGAGTGCATTCCACACCTCTGCAACCCTCAGGGACGCAGGAAGCGCTTTGGCTGAGGGTGATGCTGAGGGTTGGGCTCCAGGATGCAGGGCATGGGCGGGCCCTTGTGGAGGGGGACCCCAAGAGCGGCACACACTTGTTAACTGGTACTTTCTGAGGGAGGCCGTAGGTCTGATGAACGAGAGCTTTCCACGATCAGGAGCTAGGCACTGGGTTGGAACAGAAGGGAAGGAGGGAGACCTTTAAGTCCCTCTCCTTGTCTTAAGGGTTAAATCCATAAATGCGCAGAGAGCAGAGAGGTACGCTGTGTGAGCACAGCTTGAGAATTGGTCTCCAGGAGGCTGGTCCTCACAAGTGGCTGGTCCTCGCAGATGACTGGTGCTAGGGTAGCTGACCATGAGATAGCTGGCTCTCAGGTGGCTGGCCTTCACAGGTGGTGTGCACTTGGGTGGTCGGTCGTCACATGGCTGACCCTGGGCAGCTCTGCTGTCGTCGTGACTTTAGGCGTCCATCAGGTAAGGGAGAGACTGGCAGCCGAAGTGGAGGCCATGAGCATGGCTCACACCCACGACAGCTCAGCACCAAGGTCACCTTTCAAAAGGCCCCCAGAGACCGAGCAGAGATGTGTGCCCACTGGTGGACCTTGGGAGTTCAGCTCTGGGAGGAGATCTTCAGCCCCCAAGGCACCCAGGCTGTGCCTAAGTGTGCAGAAAGACCCAGTCTTGCCAACTGAGCCTGAGTTCTGCCAAGATGTATGTGTGCTTAGCCAGTGGCTTCAGCATCAAACCAGGGGCTACACACTGACACCCCGAAGCCACAGCAGGTGGCTAAAAAAGGCAGAATGTTCCAGGTGGCCAAGCAGCAAGTCCCTCACCCGGTAGGCTCCTGCCACTCCTGAGACTCCCAAGTAGAGGTGGCTTTAGGGGCAGATGCCCTTGTCCCTGAGGAGAAGCGTCTGTCCACTCCTCAGCACAGGTGGGCCCAGCTGCAGCAGGACCCCAAGCACCTCGGTGCTGTGGCTTCCTTTTGCTCCATGGAGACCCATACCTGATGTTCACCATCCAGTGGGGCTTATCTGCCTGAGCCAGGCCCTGAGGTACTCTGAATGGCACCATCAGCTATAAGTTGTCTTTGGGTGGCGCCCTGTGATGCCCTTAACTTTCTGATGTATGCTCTTGTATTCAAATTGCCTACAGCCAGCACCACCTTTATGGTTTTTGAAGTGCTACCTGTCTGTCTTGTCGCTAATAATTCTTCCTGGGATGGTGGTTGGAAGAAACTGCAGAGATAGTGAGCAAGTAAGACAGCCTCCACAGACATCTCAACGTCCTGTTTCTTTTCTCTACATTTTGTGTTTCTGCACATTCTCAAAAGTAGACGCTGTCAACTCCTTATGACATGACGTACCAAGAGACAGACTAGTATGAACCATCCCGTGGCTGCTGAGAACACCAGAGATTTCCAGAAGGAACAAGAGAGTATTCTGCTAACTTCCCTTCCAGGTCGTCTCAGCTGGGCCACAGCACCACAGAGCACCTGCTACCTGTCATGGGAAAGCACAGGGATGCAGCACTGACAGCCTTGCCTGCCTGCAGCTTCCTGGCTTCCTCCCACAGATGGGCTCACAGTCCCCTGTCGCTCAGTGAGCTCCATTTCTAATTCCTCATGTACCGTCCTCTGCAGTGCTATCCTTTGAGAGGTTGGCCTGGCCAGCATGGCACAGGCCTGGGCTGGCGGTGGCTTGGGAGTTCTGAGCCAGGAGCATCGTGTGACGGCTTTCCCTGACTTGGACTGGATGGTAACAGGCCTGCCACACGGCACCCTGGGTCATGGAACATCCCACTTTCTTAGGGACTTGAATTCCTCAGGAGAGATACTGTCATGCTTGATTACACTCAGGGCCAGCTTGCATTTAAGAACTTTGGTGATATTTTATAAAATCCAGAGTATACCTCTGTGCATGCCACACATACAGAGTAGAGGATTGCACTGGGCAGCTCTGCAGAGTTCCTCTAAGAAGGCTCTGGTTAGGCACCTGCCTTGTTAGACCAGGTGTAGAGGCAGCCCCGGCTGGGTGGACGGAGCATGGGTAGTGTGCTACAGCAGAAAAGTGCACTCAGGAGCTCGGGGTGGGATCAGCATCGCCAAGGCACTCTTGGGGAACACCTCGGGCACTCTGCCCTGGCTGGGCGTGGCCCACGGGGGCGAGTCCAGGGGCTCACGCTTGACAACAGGGGCGGACCCGACAGCTCTGCAGGTGCAACCTGGCAGGAGGGCCTGAGCCTCATGGCGACCCTGTGCATGGTGGTGGCAGTGAGGATCCAGCAGGGGCGGGTCGGGCATGTGCTCAAGGTGGGTGCCATGAGCAGGGTAGCACATGGCGGTGGCCCTACTATGCAGAGGAGTTCCCAGGATGTCATGCCCGAGGTGTGGGGTGTAGCCCGGCTGCCTAGAGTCTGGCTCTGCCTTCAGGTGCATTCTGGTAGGGAAAGTGGCCAGATGGCCCTTGGCCACATCACTGGTCCCCGGCCACAGCTGGCTGGGCACATAGCCGTCCACTGCATCCTCAGACCCAGAGTCATGCTCCATCTTGATGGGCACCTCCAGAGGCAACATCGGCCCACACAGGCCTCCTGGGGACATCTGCAGGCCTTGTAGCTTCCCGTCCTGGGCAGAGAAGGCTCCCGTGGCAAAATGCCGCACTCCGAGCTGTGGGAGCTGGCTCTGCAGGCTGCCATGGGGGTAGCAGCAGGGAGCGGCATGCACTTGGCTCTCGTCTACCTCCCGCCCGGGCCTGCTGGCTTGACTGGAGTAGGCACCAGGGCCCGAGCTCGGCGGGTGACAGCTGGGTGAGTTTCTGAAAGTGGTTGTGCCGCTGGCATTGAAAGTGCCCTGGGCCCCTGGGTAGGGCAGACAGGGGCTGCAGGGCACAGGGCGCTTGGAGACCAGGTCACCCTTGCTGGGTTGCAGCTTCAGCGTGACGCTTCCATCCTCCCCGTGCTGTCCTGCCGTGCAGTCCAGGCGCCTCAAGGGTCCCAGCTTCTCCAGGTGGCAACTGTGCACGTGCGCCTCCCTCTGCCCCCTCCCTCCAGAGCAGCTGCTGGGGACCCGCTCCTGCTCCTTGTCCCTGGCCCTGCAGAGAGACGGCCCATCAGACAGCGTTGGGGACGATGGCCTCACCCCCTTGGGGAGTCTCCAAGGGGGAGTCTTAAGCTGGACAGGGACTGGCTAAATCCACCAAGGCTGCAACATGCCACCCCCCCCACCGCCAGCAGCCCAGGAGGCCAGTGCTGGCACTGCCTGTCCTGTAACCCCCCCATCCCTGGGTGCCTGGCAGGGCTCAAAGGGGCCCAGGGGTGAGGGTGCAGGAGGCCATCTTCTGTGGCCAGACCTTGTCACTGGCCAACACCACCGTGTGGCATCTGGACTGGCACCTGTGTGACAAGAGACAGTGGCCCAAGGACAGGAAAGAGCCTGACACACAGCTGGGCTGGCCAGGGAAGGGGAGCCCCGCTGGGGTGGGTGGGTCCAGGAGGGGGCATGTGGAGAGGGTTTCCCAGCAAGGGTGAGCTCAGGCTGGGGCTGGGGACTCAGGGCCCAGGAGCAGGTGAAGGCGGGCCCCGGGTCTGGCAGCTCTGCTGAAGCCCACGAGGCATCCTCGGCACCCAGCACTCCCCAGGCTGCTGCTCCTCCAGGCCAGTCCCAGCCCGTGTGTGAGTTCTCGGCCGAAGAGCCGTCTGAAGGTGCTCCACGGAGAGCAAGGTCTGTCACCCAGGGACCATCAGGGCCCCCTCCGTCTCTTCGGTCGGCCCACTCCCCTCTCTACTTTGGCCTCAGCAGTGACTGAGGGCGGGGCTGGGGAGGCTGCCTGGCACCACTTACCCTGCAGCCCCCTTGGGGTCGAGGACAAGGTCTGGACTATCCCTGAGGCACAGACACGGGGCCCTGGCAGGAACCCGGGCCCAACAGCCAGCATCAGGCTGGGCCCTGAACACCAGGAGGCCATTTTCCCTGCTGCTCCTTCCTGTTGGGGTTTAGAGAGGAGAGAAGCCATCATGGGAAACTGAGGAGCGCCTGGGTGAGCCTCGCCTCGTTCTGCACCAGACGTGTCTCATCCGGCTCCCACAAAGTGCATGGAACAGGGCCCAGGACCTGGCAGTTATCAGCAGGACAGACACCAAGTCTCCCCAAAACGGCATGTCCATGGAACGTGCCAGGGCTGGGAGAGCTCTCCAAGGGAGCAAAATACATTTGAACCCATTCGGAAAAGATGAGATTGAGAATTTTTAAAAGTACCTTCAAAGTAGTTGGGTTTTCCGTGCAATTCTGATTCACACAGATTCATGGAAGCTTTTACTCTGTGAAGAACAGATCATAGCAGAACAATAAAACATGTGTCAAAGGTAGAGAAGAGTAATGAATGACAGGTACTGATGTCACACCAAGCGGTGAGGACAGAACAATAGCTCGCACTCGCTCAGTTCTTCACAGTGTTTTCTCAGTTACAGATTTGCTGAAAATACTGAATTCTGTCTCTTTTTAGGCCAAAAAAGGTTAATGAATTTGCTTCAGAAAGTAGATGTACACACAGAATGACTTTTAGAGTTTGCACTTTTGTTCTGGAAAGACAGAACAAAAATATAGTAGATTCTTGAAATTCGAGGTAGTTATGTTCTATAAAGTCACCGTAGATACCAAATGAGTGACAGCTGAACAGGGTGCACATACATGTGTGTACATGTATGTGTGTGTGTATACATGGACATCTCTCACATGGATTATAATCGTAAGACCCAGCAGTGACTCATTCTGGTAGACTCTATTTTCCTTATTTTTCAGAAGAAAAATGTTAAGTGACCTGCCTAGTACTGCCCTACCCACAGGCCCCAGGGCTGGGTTCCAACCCCTCCAACTGGCCCAGAGCCAGAACCTCCTGCCCCACCTGCCTCTGTCCTCTGGACACCTTTAGGAAATGCGGGGCTGGATTCTCCTCACTGGACCTCAACTGGCATGTGTCCACCGTGTGAATCAAACCCCTCTGTGCGTGTCCGTGGATGGTCAAAAGAATGGCATGTATTGATTTGGGGTTACACGTGCATTTTGATAAGTGGGCAGTGTCACAGAATAATGAGGCTCCAGGACATGTTGCAAAATCCCTATCAGGAAAAGTTGTAGGGGGCGGCCTGGGGGCTTGATTCTGCTGTATGTACCTCGCACCACCCTAGTGCTCAGGGTGAGTGGACTACGGTGTTTACTCAGAGTCAGTGCCAAACTCAGTTCAGAGCAGGCTGGTGAAAACTCCAGAAACCCTGGGTAGGTGTGAGTTAGAACTCTCAGCTTGGCAGGTTTCTTCCCCCTTCCGAATTGTAATAACAGGATGTGTGCCAACTGTGTACGCCTCACTTCCCTAGCCCTCACAGGCCCTACAGGCGGGTCTAGGTGTCTACATTCCAGGGAGCGCGGTGGGCCCAAGACCCTACACCAGTGGCCCAGCACCTGCCCCTCCCCCCCGCCCCCGCCACCTGGGGGGTGTGGCCTGTGCTTTCCCGCTGGGACGCCAGGGGGCGGCAGAGAAAGCTCAGGTTGTGTGTTTACGTTGTAAAAATCAAGCCAAAGCAGCTTACAACCAGAACAGTCTGAGGCAGCAAGTGAAAGAGGAGTGTCTCGCAGTGTGCGTGGCCCGCCAGGGGTGGTGGGGGCCGGGGGCGGAAAGGTGAGAGGGGAGGTGGGGGGCTGGCCCTGCGCCACAGGCAGCCATCCTAGCAGGGACCGTTGGGCTTGCACGCCTCACCGTGGCCACATCAATTTTGTAACTTTCCTTTGGCTTTCTGTTTTTTCTCTCTTGCAGTTTACATTCTCATCCTTTATGTGCATTTAATTTTAGCCTGTTCCAGGTATCTGTTCTCAGCACCTGGCACGTGTCAGGGTCAGAGCTGCCCCAGGTTCCTCCCATCCTGGAACCACCTTCCATGTGCCTCAGGCAGTGACCAGCCGTTTGAGGGGGCAGCTGGGGCTGCTAGGTCCCAACGGCAGAGCTGGGTGGACATGGAGCAACCCACACGGGACCCCATGCATGGCCACACATGGCATGAAAACCTCCAGACACCTGCCGCTGCTGTCAGGTTGGGTAACCATCTGAATGGCCATCTGAAGAGGTCAAAGGTGAGGCACGGAGAGGTGAGGTGTTGGGAAGGCAGCCTCAGCGTGCAGAGTTCCCGAGGCACCAGCCTGGGGTTCTCAGAGCCCCAAGTTCCTTCCTGGACATGTCTGACAACTGGGTGGGGCACTCTGCCACACCCTCCGCATCTGGGCATCAGCAGGTGTGAAACCAGGGCCCTCCCAACGCCTCTGGGCCAGGCAGACCTGGGGCCACTCTGCAGGTGCTGCTGTTCCAAGGATATGCATGAGGACTCGGAGGACACGCTACCGGTGAAAACGCAGGGAAGGGAGGGAGAGCAGGCGGCTGGATGCTGCTGAGTCCCAGAGCTAAAGCCCGCTCACGAAGCTGCACTCTGGCAAGGTCCACCAAGGCCAAGTGTTGAAGAATGACATTCAGTCCTAATGGAAGTCAGGGCGTGCAGGTGGAATCCAAAACCAAACCACAAAGCACAGCACAGGCGAGACATGTCTCCATGGCGATGGTGACTGCAACATAGGATGGCAGGGACACACCTGTGGCAGTTGATGCATTAGTAAAGGCAGGATGCTCGGAACAAAGGAAGGGACATCTCTTCCAGTCTGCATCACTGGGCCTGCCGTGCACATCCCCAGGTGGCGTACATGTGCAGAAGGTATCTGGAACCCAAACCCGGGAGCAAGGCAAACAGAACTGAGGACATTTAGCTAGAGAAAGAAGGGTGGAAATTCTAGGGAGTGAGAGTTCAAGCCATCACCAGGAAGCCTTTCTAGCCAAGTTGTGTGTGAACCTGGCGTGCTTTGTGTGTGTGTCGGTGAGTGCCTTGACTCTCAGGGAATCTCTCCTGGGGGCCGCAGCTGGCATCCCCACCTGGGCTGGCTGGCCAAGTCAGATGCCTGCTGGGGTTTCCTTCCAGCTGATACTGCTGTCTGGTGAAGGTGGGTGGCCAATGACGGATCCGCAGGCCACACAGGTGGACTGCCTCAATAGTGGCCATAGGCCTGAGAACCAAGCATGTGGGCTGGGTCCCAGCCAATGCCTGGTTACCAGGCCCCGAGCAGCACCGGGCACCGGGGAGTGCAGATGGGAGCGCCTCGGTGGCAGTCAAAGACCCGAGGGCTGAGGGACACGAACATGGGTGAGTCCAGACCAGCTTTTCCACTCTGCGCTCAGCACCTAGACCTGAGCCGGCAGGCATGCCTCGGGGCGCGAGGGCCAGGTCCCTGGAGACTCAGTCAGGCAGGAATGGGACATCAGCAACTGCTGGGAGGGAGGCCCGGGCTTCCCTGGCAGCAGGCGGGGAGGAGAGGACAGAGGCTTCCAGGAGTGCCAGGTCCATGCCTTCTCGGTCACGCCGTAATGTCACGTGCAAAAGGCAAGACACAAACTCTCACAGCTGCCTCTATGGGTGCAGACAGGCAGTGTGGGGCGGTGGTAGGTGAACTGGGAGTCCGCACTGGACGTGGTGAGAAGGAGGATGCTGAGAATGGCACCCTCAGGAAAGCTCCCCACAGCCTCATGGGGTCCTTGGCCAGCCCAGCCAGAAAGCTACGCAGGTGGTTCTGACTCGACAGAAGTCGCCCAGCTCTTGAGGCATCTGTTCCAAGGCACAGTCCCTGGCCCCTGGGGCAGTGGGCATCTCCTCTGTGGCTGCGACTCAGCTGAGTCTGCTGTGGTGACAGTCACCAAGAGACAAAGGGGTGGGCTGGGGACTCAGGGTCTTGACAAACTGGACCTGCACTGGGTGCGGGAGAAGGTGTCTCCCACCATGCTGGGGGAGAGTTGGGGCCCCAGGCATCCCTGTTGCCCCAGCCCAGCCCTGGGTCTCACCACAAGGTGTCTTCCCACCAGTCAGAAACACAGTTGCCTATGCACGAATTCTTACCTCTCCCCCAAGAAACCAACCCACGCAATGCAGGCTTAATCCACTCTACAAAACCATGGATGCGACTCGCCCAGAAAACTGGCTACAGTGTCTTCTCCTTCTGAGAGGCTGAGAAGATGCTGGGGCGGGATTGGGTGGCACAGGCACAAGGACCGGCAGGGGGCAGCTGTGCCACTGGTCCTCAGCCCACCCACCTGGCAGCGCCGGCCCGTCATCTCCCAGCCAGGAACCACCCTCACTCATTGGGGGGCTGATTGTGAAGAAGGGCAGTGGGAGAGGAAAGCGGGCAGGAGGCTGGGCCCAGCCCCATTCCCATGGGACACGGGCCGGCACCTGCTCTGAGCCTGGCGCTGCGGCAGGACGGTCTGGGGACGAGCTGACACAGGCAGCCTCGGGGGCCAGGCTGCAGTGTGAGTCTGAAAATATTTTTTCCTAACCATCATTACCCACCTAACATAGTCACTTTAATAACACCAAACTCATTGTATTGCCTGCTGGAAAGGAGGAAAGAAGACAACGCCAGTGTCAGGCGCTGTGCTGCGACTCAGAGTGGCCACCTTGCGGCGACATGAGCCCGAGCCTACTCACTTGGCGTCCACGATGGCCATGGGGTCGGCCTTGTGCTTGGCCCTCAGGAGCGCGCTTTTCATCTTCACCTCAGCTGCAGAATGCCAGAGGACAGGCACCACGACGCAGAATAGTGACAGGCGTGGGGGCAGGACTGTCCCCGACGGTGCCTTCTTCTTCTGTCCAAACAGGAACCTCAGTTTGCCTTGAAACTGCATCGTCTGGTTTTTGGGGACAGGGGGAGGCATGTTCGCAATGCATGTTGGCTACGTGGTCAAAGGATGTGGAGCATGACGCACAGTTGCCGGGAAGCAGTTCGTCTGGTGTCATGTGGGAAACAGACCAGTGACCAGGCCAGGAAGGCACCGCAGAACCCGGCCTCCCTACTCTGGGCCTTCAGAATGACTCACGGGTTTCCCTAGAGGCTCTATGATAGCCATTAACTGGTGACTCTATTCACATGTCTGTTCTCTTGTGAGTGTGCATGTGGGAGCTGGCCCACACGGGTAGGCGTGGCTACTCATCTGCCTGGACTGTTACCAACCCATGGCCGCACCATCAGTCAGCCCCTTGGTAGGAATTTGGGGAGCAGACCATCTCTGAGGACTGTTTCAGCTGTAGCAACCCATTTCCAGATTATCATTCATTCATAAGGGTAAAACCTAGAGACCACTGGACCTTGTTTATCTAGGGCGTCAGTGTGTTTTTTTAAAAGGCCAGCAAGTAACTTAGGAGTTTGTCCTAAAATGAAAGCTCTCTCTACAAAGAGAAGGCTGATGTATAATTGTGTTAGTCACCAAGGATGCTCTTCCTCTCAATGGAAGAATGACCCCTCAACATGGCCCCACTCTCTCCCTGTCCTTTTCTCCATCCATCTCCCCATCCGTCTTCCCAACCATGCGTTCCATCTGTCCTTGCTTCCTTCCTTCCATCCCGCCATCTTCCTCTCTGTCTGTGGATTTATTAGATAAACAGACACCTGCATGCCCCAACTGTGTACCCTTCACTTACTTGGTATGGAGGATTCAGGGCAGTGGCGGGCTGGGAAATGTTTAATATCCAGCTCTCCAGAGGAAAAAAATCCCTGGTCTGTAGTGTTTGACAATTTCTGTGGTGTCGACATTCCCGCCATAGCTTATGTTGAGCTACCAACCTGACTTCAATGGAATCTCTGAACAGTTGGCTCTGAGGACAGCAGGAGACAGTCTACATAGTACCACCTTGCCCAACTGTGGGACGGAGTGGCTGCCACACTGTCCCATGGCCAAAGCTGGGAAGAGACTGTGAGGTTGTGCAGGGTCACTGTGTGGCCCCTTGTGGGTGTCGGTGTGTCCTCTATAAATGCCAGAGCTCTCTACAGGAGTGTGGAGTTACGGATTTTAAGGGTAGCATATCAGACACTTATTTTTGTATACCTTATTGCAACATTTCAGCTTCAAACTCATTTCTCTGGCTGGCTTCCTCTATTCACTTTTTTGTTTTACAGTTTCATTTTCAACTATATTTCAATCCCTGCAGACTGCACAGTAAAATCCTTCCAATCTAGAAACAAGTTTTTAATTAACTGGGGATTGGTTATACAATTTTAAAACCTAACAACATTCCTTATCAGCCAGTAAATAGTGTCTTGATTTCCATAAAATTTGGAACAAAATATTATCAAAATAGAAGACTTTATTGTTAGCCAGTGGCCTTGTGCGTGTGGGTGCAGCCTCTGACCTGGGACCATGGGTACCATGGAAAGCTGTCCCTTTCATGAGGCACTCTGGTGTGTGGGAAAGCTGCGAGACCCCAGACCCACAGGGTGCTTCTGCTGTGGGGACAGCCTGGGCCGAGGTCCTCAGGAGGTCCTAGGTCCATGAATGGGTGGGGAGGGTGAACCCAGGGGGCCTGCCCAGCAGGGTGCTGGAGTCAAGCTTGTGGCATTAGATTGTAGCCAGGAGGGCAGCAAGGCCTGCTCCACCCTCTGGGAGCTCTTGGGACACTTGGAGTCTTTGCCCTGACAGGCTGGAAGAGCCAGAAAAGGAAAGGGTCAGGCAGCAGAGTGGAGACCCATGGATGGCTGCAAGAGAGGCAGTTAAACTCAGGCAGGAGCTGTGGGCTCAGATGCCCATGCCACCTGGCAAGGCTTGCCAGGCAAGGCTCTCCCAGCTCGCCAGCCCTCGGCAGGACGTGGGGTTTGTTTGAAAAGGAGCACCAGGTGAAGAGAAAGCTACAATAACACCAAGCTGTCACTTGCCTCGCTTGCCCATCTGCAGTGGGCTCGCGTCCATGCAGGCATCTCTCTCCCTACGCCGTGGCCTCACGGCCCTCGCCATCAGCTTCCATGCAGAGCTCAACCCTGGCAACACTGTCCCCACCACAGGGACCGGCGGGCTCACACACAGCTCCCTCCAGCCGGGG
>NW_007259552.1:384845-391716 GCF_000164805.1 Carlito syrichta | reverse complement strand
AGGCCCGCCACTCACCAGAAAGCCCGAGGTGCTGTCCAGCAGGCAGCGTACACGGCACACGAAACAGCGGGTCAGGAAGGCAGAGAACTCAGTGGGCAAGCCTGCGCCCCCCTGCTGGGCCCTGAGCAGCCTCCCCAGGACGGCGTTCTCTCCTGCCCAGCAGCAGGGCCGAGGGGGAGATGGCCAACGAGATGAAAGCCAGACACAGTCACAGGGCGACAGTCACCCCAGGGCATGCGACCAGCAGCCCAGTGTGTGTACAAGCCCCAATGGTATGGTCACCCCACCCCCCACAACCCCTGTAGATGACCACTCTGGTGAATTTGCCTTCCCTGTCTCTTGTCTTTAAGACATACTTTTTGACCAGGCGCAGTAGCTCAAGCCTGTCATCCCAGCACTTTGCAGGGCCAAGGTGAGTGGATTGCCTGAGCCTGTGGATTCGAGGCCAGCCTGGGCAACATGGTGACACCTCATCTCTACAATAAATCAAAAATGAGCTGGGCGTGGTAGGCATGCTTGTAGTTCTGGCTACTTGGAAGGCTGAGGTGAAAGGCTCGCTGGAGTCCAGCAGGTTGACGCCGGGGTGGCTGTGAGCGTGCCACTGCCCTCCAGCCTGGGCGACGAGTGAGCCTCCAACTCAAAAAAAAGAGACATACTTTTTTAGTACATGTGCATGTATGACTGCCAAATGGTTGCTCAGGTTTGCTCAGCCCCCGTTTTGAGCTTCTAAAGACCTGTTGCATGTAGGCACCTGGAATTTGCTTTCTGCATTCAACTTTATAAGGTAAATCATACTACTGGATGAGGTTTGGTGAGGAACTTTCTTGAATTACTTTTCTTTAATTATTTATTTAGAGACAAGGTCCCCTCTGTCACCCAGGCTAGAGTGCAGTGGCACAATCACAGCTCACTTGAACTTGAATCATCCTTGAACTCCTGGTCTCAAGCAAACCTCTTGCCTCAGTTTCCCGAGTAGCTGGGACTCCAGGCACGAGCCATTCACCTGTTTTGAGGGATTTCTTTTTGTAGAGATGGGGTTTTGCTATGTTTCCCAGGCTGGTCTTGAACTCCTGGCCTCAGGTGATCCTCCCACTTCAAAAGCCTCCCTCCCAAAATGCTGGGATAACAGGTGTGGGCCACTGCACTTGGCCCCTTGAGTAATTCGAGACTCCCGTGGCTATCCTGAGGGTATGTGTGAGGGAACCAAGAAGTGTCCTCTGCAGGGGACCTTGGACAGATGTCATCTTTCCTCAGAGCCTGGATGTGACTTCCCCTGGATTTGTGTCTACTGTTACCCGTCCAGGAATTCCATGCCTGACAGGCTCATCTCAGGGGTCAGGACCACAGGTGTAATGGGGGGTAAGCCGTGTCTGGGAGGTCTTGTTACAAGGGGGAACCCAACTCTGAGTAGCCCCTAAATCTTTCAGGGGTTTTCAGATTAATCTAGGATGAACCAAAAAAGGTTCCTGCAGACACGAGTCCCGAGAAAAGTTGGCAAAAAGAGACAAGTGCCACAGCAAGAATGGAGAGGCCCCAAGACTGACGATGCCTGAAAAGCAGCCAGAGCCAAGAAGTACTCTGGGCTCACCAGGAGGGAGGGTGCAGACACACCCAGAGCAACACAAGGAGGGAGCGTGCAAAGACACTCAGAGCTCCACAAGGAGTTGGGCCAGCCAGAGGACACAGAGATGTGGGGGGAGGGGTGAGGAAATGCGTGCTGCACCACTCGGCTCCATGTGGAGGGCAGTGGCAAAGGAGAAGGCATGTCTGGCAGTCTCTCCAGAGGCCTAGCCTGTCTGCAGGAAGAGCTCCATGTTCCAGGGGGATGCACCTGGACCCGAGAGACCTACCTGTCTCCACGTGTGGAGGCTGCCCGTGCCCCAGTTGGGGAGGGTCCATGGCCCAGTGCAGCTGCCGGCAGAAGTCCTGGCGGTCGTCCACATGGATGTAGTCATAGATGTTCTGGTGCATCACATCTGTCTGAAACATCGCAACAAGGCCGTTTCAGCTATCCCTGCATGGGTGTGCGTGCTCTCTCCCAGTGGCAAACCCCAACAAAGTCCACGGCCTCTGAAGATGCAAGTCACATCCAAAGTCCTCAGGAAAGACCGAACTTGGCCTTGAGGCCATGACGCTCCCTTGAGGTCATGACGCTCCCTCCCTGGAAGGGCACGTTCTCATGGCCTGTGGCAGCCCCGGCTGGCCAGCTGCATGCTGATGGCCTCTCCAGTCCCCCTGCCCACCGCCCCCTGTGCTCATGCGCTGGCCCTGGAGGGCAGAGCGGGAGGCTCAGAGATGGGACACTTTGGGGCCACGGTACTCTCCTAAGTCAACTCCGGCTCTTCGTGACTCAGTTTCCCACCACATCATGTCTTATAACCTCAACTCCCTTCTTCCCGGCACCCAGGTCTCAGCCCTTGCCCAAGTCCATGCTTAACTTGTCAATGTCCACCAAAACGCTGCTCGGCTTCACTGCAATTTCATTAACTCTATAGCTTGATTTCAAGAAAACTAACATCTTCATGATACTGAGCCCCCAGAGTCACGAATATGGTCTATCTCTCAATGTATCTGGGTCGTCTTTAACTTCCTTAAATACCATTTCCTGTTTTCTGCGTGGCAGTGCTGAACAGATTTGTTCCTGGTAACTCGGTGTTGTTAATCTCATTGTAAACAGCACTTTTCCCCTCATGGTTTTGACTGAAGGGAAAGACGGCTAACAAACGCGTGCTGTGGGTCACACACTATTCCTTCACAAGTTTCTGAGGGTGAGCCTGGGGGTGATGACCCCAGGGCCTCCCTGGGCAGCCTAGGTCTCCCAAATGCCTCAAGCCTCATCTCCTGCACCCCAGTCAGCTGGCAGAAGGGAACTGACCCTCAAGGGACCGTCTGCAGCTCAACCGAAGCAGGACACAGAGTAACCCGTGGAGGGCACCACACAGTCGGAAAAGATGTTTCTGGTGGAGACAAACCGAGGACAGGATGAAACACAAATGCTTTTTCGACTGAGGAAATACAGTTCTGTGTTTCGATGGCCAGTGTGGCACATTGATGGTCCTGAGTCTGTCTTAATATTTTAGGGGCTGATTCCTAAAAGGCGACATCAAGAGCAACCATGGGAGAAACGGGAGGAGGAGAGAGAGATGAGAACAAAATGATCCAGGTGGTACAAGAACAGACACTGCCTTTGCCAAGTAAAGATGGCCCTCGCCTTACTTTACACTGTCCCAATTGAGCGCAGGTTAAAACCGTTTCCCATTCTAGCCCACAGCCTCCTCCAGCCCTGGGACTGTTTTGTGCAAAGCACATGGACGTGTGCTTGTGGGTTCTAACTGCCCTGATGGACAAGCCCTCACAGCCGCCCAGGCCACACGGGGCAGTCTCTCTGACCTGGCGATTTCTGAAAGGATGACCAACTTCTCAAATTGACAATGTCCACAGCAACTGAACTACGCATCTAAAACCCATTTACTCATCATAGGTGCACGAGCTCAAAGACGCTGCATCCAGCGCTCAGGCTGTGCTGGGAGATCCATGGCGCCTGGCTCTTCGCACCACATTTGGCACAAGAGCGCCCTCAAGCACAAAGCTGTCTTAATATCTCCACAAGACATTTTGCATACACTAGAGGCCAGGCCTGACTTCAGGGCGTTTGGAAACAATTTCCTCATAAGAAAGGCAAAACTTTTTACGTCTAACGCTTGGAGAAAAAAGCCAAAATCTCTCCCCAAAAGAGACCCAATTAGCAAGTTCAGAGTTGGAGTCAAAGCTGCCCTGCACAACACCTGCCTCTGTCCCCAAAGCCAAGCCCAGGGGAGGCTGGTCATGGCTAAAGGAAGCCACTCGAGTGTGTCTGCAGAACTCACAAGTGGCTCAGGACACAGCTCGGTGCCATAGGGATTCTGAGCATGTGGCAGGCCCAATGCACAACCTTCCCCTAGATTCAGACTCTGCACATACAGCAACCACGACCGAGGTGGAGGCCAAGTTACTTTGAGTACTTTTCCATGTCACCATGCCATATCCTCATGTTCATCCATGTCCCTATACCCATCGACGTCCCCCACCGTGTCTGTCCATGTCCCTGTGTCTGTCCACATCCCCATGTCCATGAACGTCCTTCCTCCTATCAGCCCATGTCCCGTGTTCATCCATGTCCTTCACCAGGTCTGCCCGTGTCCCCATGTCCGTCCATGTCCCCACATCCCCACATCTGCCCACGTCCCCATGACAGCCACGTCCTTCTCCACGTTCAACCACATCCCCACGTCCACCCACATCCTGTGAGCTCTGTCCTGTTCGGGGCACCAGGAACCACAGTGAAGGAGGCACCAAACCCACTGATCTGCTCTTTGCTTGTACAGAGGAAGCGTCCCAAGAGCAGATGGACAGAAACCGAGTCAGTCACTGAGAGGGAGAGAAGGATGTGGGGGCAGCCACCCAGCTGCCTGTACCACCTCAGGAAACGGCCCAGCATCCATTGCGCCAGGCCTCCTTGGGGTAGGGCACACCATGGGGACATGAAAGCTCCCCACCATAGATATGGGGAACACACAGCACAGCCTGCTGTCACACATTGTCAAGAGCCACCAACCAGAGCAAAGCCCAGGCGCCTCTCCCTGAGGCGGGGCTGGGGGACACCTTTCACCAGGTGCCAGTGCTCTTTCCAGGCTCTGCATGGTCAGTGGCCATGAGGTCTAGCGGCAGCCGGGCAGGCAGACACTGCAGTGCCCACTGTGCAGACGAAGGAAAGGAGGCTCGGAGCCATCCCAGGACTGCCAAGTTGGAACAGCTGCCCTACACCCAGGGGCAGCTGCCTGGTAGCCCTTACAGGTCACGCCTGCTGTGCAGCACTGTCCCTGCACGGGGGCTGGCTCAGACCTGGAAACAAGTGGCATCTTCAACCGGACCGGGGGAGAGACCACCCCTGGGGACATGTGCAGCTCACACACGACAGCCACAGCACCGGCCCCTGGATCAGCGGCAGGAAAGGAGCTTGTCAGGATGAGCCTGGTGGTTGCTGGGCCTTTACAGCTCCCAGAGAGAATGACCCTGCTCAGGTGGAGGGAAGTTGGACTTGGAGGTGGACATAAGAGCAGCCGTGTCCCAGGCTCACTGGTAAGGCAATGGCTCTTTCTGCCTTGGGGAAACTATTCAAAACCTGGTTTCATGGGCTAGAAATGACTCAGGGCCTCAGAAAGACTTGAATTCTAACAACGTGTCAGGGACCAGAGTCTAGGCTCCCCTGCCTTTGGCGCCTGGGGCTCCCTTGGTGCCTGAACCACGAGATTCTTTTTTCACTGCTCTGCACATCACCTGTTGGCCCCAAACCCCTGTTCCGGCGCCGGCTGATCCTGACTCCCGGATGTGACCCCTCTGCTGGCGGAGGCGCTGGCCACGGGAGGCGGGCCTTCTCCTCGGGCCATCCTGCCCCTACGGTGCCCAGCTGGTATGCTGTCCAGTGTCACCGCACCAGAGCCCCAGAGAGTGGCTTTCCATCGGCCAATCCTGGCCTGGACACCTCAGGAACTTCCCCACCACCATGGCCTTATGCTGACCAGTGAGAGTCTGCCTCAGTCCCGCTGGGGGTCCCAGACGGCCTCTTCCTGAGCCCTGGGCTCAGGTCCATGGACACCACTGTCCACGTCCTCAGAGTTCCCTCACCCCTTTACTGCTGATTCGATGATACTAGTTGACACCACTTCATACTAAACATATGTTAACTTTTAATATTAAGCTGTTCAAATTTCTGCATGGTTTCTGTCTCCAGAACGAGCCCTGACAAATCTGTACTCTTTATTTTTCAAAGTTCTATTTTGTTCTTTCTCAACCATACCTGTTCTTTTCTCACGGCATGCTGAGCTTTCTTTATACTGATCCTTATTGTTTCAAATATATCCGTGGTGCTCTAGTTTCTTCCCGACTACTTTCTACCTTTGATTCTTCCGGGGACGTGCCCGGTCTATTTGCTGTCTCCGCTCTTTGTCTAAGGTTGACTTGTGTGCTTACAATTTGGTTTGCAAGCTCATCCTCAGAGGGGACGCCGCCTGGGAGAGGCCTGTGGAAGTGCAGATAAAAGGTTCCATTGTGCCTCTTTGTCCTAGTGTGTCATCAGTCCCCAACCTGTTTAATTTCCAGATCTAGGGAGACCTCACTGCAGTAGAGTCTATTTGGATTGTGTAACTCAAACTTCCAATTTCTCATGACAGATTCCTTTTCCTTCCCAGATCAGGCAGAAAAAAGCTCCCATGATCCTCTCGTAGGCCTTGGGCGGAATCTTTTACTGCACCTTTTCCTGGATGAGTCATCCTTCCAGGGTCTGGCATCTGATGAGGGCTCAGCCCCACGATCTACCCTGAGGTCTGGGACCATCCAACGAGGGCTGGCTGGGCCAGGGCTCTGAGGAGTCCCCGCACATCAATAAGGGCACTTCCGGAGACAGCTACGTCTTGTATGCACCAAGCAGCTGAGGGTTAAGACAGTGACCAGGACTTGCCGAGTGGAGTGGTACTAACCAGGAGAGGGTCACACACTGGTGCTGACGCCACCCCTCAGAGCACAGGAGGCCAAGGAGGAAGCAGTGCTCCAGTCGGCACACAGCCCAGTGTTTAGATCTGAAACACCCCTGACACTCTGAGGCCACTCACGGAGAACCTGAACCCAGGCTGGAAGAAATGCCACCATAGACCAAGCTGGGTGTGGAAATCTTCATCCGATAAGAGCTCGGTGATTCAAAAAGTTCCATTTTTAAAAAAATTTTTTTTTTAGTATGAGTCTCACTCTGTCGCCCAGGCTGCAGGGCACGCTCACGGCCACCGCAGCCTCGACCTGCTGGGCTCAGGTGATCCTTCCACCTCAGCTTTCCAGTAGC
>NW_007259552.1:354824-384737 GCF_000164805.1 Carlito syrichta | reverse complement strand
CTTCACCTCAGCCTTCCAAGTAGCTGGAACAACAGGCATGCGCCACCATGCCCAGCTAATTTTTTTATTTATTGTAGAGATGAGGTCTCACCAAGTTGCTCAGGCTGGTCTCGAACTCGTGAGCTCAGGCAATCCTTTCACCTTGGCCTCCCAAAGTGCTGGGATCATAGGCTTGAGCCACCGTGCCAGCCATCATTTCTGATACTTTTAAATATTGAAGAAAATCAACAAGTATGAAGGAAACAGAACCCAACACTTAATAGACTGAAAGGCTGTTCTGGCCTCACTTACCTGGTGGAAGCCCAGATAGTCCACAATCGTGGCCGATGCATAGAATATCATCCCTTCTGCACTCACGACCAGAGCAAAGCCATTGAGAGACTAGAAAAAACAAAAGGTTGAGTTGGCCCACCCAAAATGAAATAGCTCAGGCTCTGTTTAATTTAAAGTTTCAACCCTTCCCCTCTCTAGTCCATACTCATAACCTTCAGAAAGGCAGACTTTCCATGTATTGATCACCGTTGTGTAACAGGCTCCTAGTTAACTCGTGACATGGGAGGTTGGCCATAGTGTATAAGGCTAAGGATGTGCACTCTCCTTTTCCTAAGAAGCATAAAATGTTGTTTTACCAATGATAAGCTTCATTCTGGCACGAGAGCGAGACACCATCAGGTCGTGGAATGAAGCAGGAGCCTCCGTGCAGACCTTTCTGCTCAGACCTTCTTCCACACACTACTTTGGGATACTTCTTGCCTTTTCTAAGAATCTTTATCATGAAAATATTGAACTCCATAAAGTGCTCTTTCTATATGTACTGAAATAATCACAAATTTTAACTTTGGTTTCCTAGTTGATTGGTTTTCTGAGGTGAGGCATTCTTAGAATTATGGGGTAAGCCCTATCTTATTTATGAATTTTTAAATGCTGTTAGAATTAATTAAGTTCACTTGGGAGTTATTCATTAGGTTTAAAACTGGCCTCTGGCTTCTCTCCTTATTTTGGTGTCAAGCATACACAGCTGCTAAGACCCTCTTCTTTGGTTTTCTGGATCTATTTATGATGAAAACGATGTATTCCCCCTGGAGAGTCTGATTCACTTCACCTTGAAGACCATCTAATTTGGGAACATTTTGGGGAGATTGTGTGTGAAACGGGAGAGAGATTCTAACATCATGTCACTTTATTTAGGAGTTAGTATATTCAAGTTTTTAATTTTTTCTTACACCAACTATAGCATCTTAAATATTTTATAGAAATGCATCCATTTCATCTTGACTTAAAATTCATTAGTGTATGTTATTCATAACATTTTTATGATTGTTAAACCTTAGTTATATCTGTAATTATTGTGGGATTTTTGGAGGGTGGAAACTGGAGAAAAGCAAGACATGTGACTGCATTGAACTTGACATGAAGTCTTCCTTTATCTGAAAAGCAAGCCCTACAACTCCATATTCCAGTAGCCTCCCAGAATCATCATTAGTGAAGATGCATGAGAGACCACAGCCACTCGATCCCATGATTAGTGAGCATTCCATCCACCCATCCATCCATCCATCCATCCATGTATCTACCCATCCAGCCTTATCACCATCATTACCATAATGATGATGGTAGCCAACACTGAGCAGACATTGGAGAGCATTGGTGCACTAAGTGGAATTTCTTGCTCAATCTCACATCACCCCTCTAAAGTAAGAATAGTTATGGTTTCTTTCGGCCAGTGTAGAAAAGGTGAGAGGGTTGAGGCACCTGGACACTGAAATTATAAATGTTTCTTTCAATTTGTATCTTTGAAACACAGATATTTAGAGACTCTACTAAGTTTGTGCCTATCAACAAAATATCATATTTCCCTTAAATTTAGATCATGCTGGGTACTTTCCCCCTTTTTTCTTTTCTCAGAATCTTTGCCTACTTGAAACCAGATACACTATTTTACCATTATAGTTTTCATTTCTCTGATTACATTTCATACATTCACTGGTAACCTGTATATCTTTGGTAAACTGCCATGTATGTCATGCTAAGTTTTCTACTAGGGTTTAGAAATATTAATTTCTAAGAACTTTTAAAACACTAGCATTGGAGATTTCTAGGCAGCCAAGGATAATTGTGGTCACTGAAATCCAAACCCCTCCACATTATAAAAAAATGATGGAAAACAGTAAGAACAAGTATAACTATACAAACCTAAGACTGCATCATAATGAAGTCACAAAAACTGATGAACTGAAAATTATACATGCACAGAACAGTCAATATCAAATCCCAATGAGTTTAAAGTCATTGCTACAAAAGATACAAAGCATATAATCTCTCCTCAAGAAACGAAAGAGCCAATTAAATAGAATGTAAGCAGGAGGGAAACAAAGTAAAAATAATAGTCAAACATCCATCAAAAATCATTTTATAGACATTGGCAAGCTTATCCTAAAATTCATTCAGTAAGTCCCCTACATGCCAATGAGTTCCATTCTGAGAGCATGTTCGTAAGTCCAACAAAGTTAGCTTAGATACCCAACTAACACAACCAGCTGTCTAGGATTGTACTGCAATAGGTGTATAATACTTTTCACACAAATACATAAAAAACAAACACCAAAAAAGAAAACATTTATAATCTTACAGTATAGTACCTTGAAAAGTACAGCAGTACGGCACAGCACAACAGCTGGCATACTGGGGCTGGCATCAGGTGAACAGGCAAGATGAGTTATGGACTGGAGGAGGGAAAAGAGGTAGGAGACGGTAGAGCTAAAGGATCACCACCAACAGGAGACAGAGGGCAAGACAAACGTGGCTGGGCGTGTGAACACACATTGCATCTTTGAAAGTTTGCAAGTGGAGGTTTGCATGTAAGGGACTTAGTGTATAGAAACTCAGAAGACCTAGCCTTGCAAAAGAAATCTTGTTAAAGTAGAACAAAATTGGCTAGTCATGGAGCCTGAGGTAAAATTTGACTCTTTGAAAAAAATTAATAAAATCAATAATCTGATAGCAAGACGCATCAAGGAAAAAAAAATTACTAACACCATGAGGATACATCATTATAATCCTACAAATATTAAAAGAATAATAAGAAAATATTTGAATACCATTTATTACACAATTTAAATGAAATGGGGAAATTCCCTGAAATATGCAAATTAACAAAAGGGATACAAGAAGAACTAGAAAATATAAATAGCATAATGCCTATTAAACAAATTAAATTTCTAATAAAAACCTTCCCACAAAAAGATATGACCCACATAAAAAAGCACAAAATATTCAAGAATAAATCTAATAAAACACATGAAAGATCTGTATATTGAAAACTATGAAATATTGCTAAGAAAAGATCTAAATAAAAGAAGAGACATGCAATGTTCCTAGGCTGACTCAATATAGTTAGAATGCCTTGTCTTCCTAAATTAATCTATAGATACAATTCAATACCAATCAAAATCACAGTAGGGTTTTTTTTTTTTTTTTTGTCTTTTTGTAAAAACTGACAAACTGGTTCTAAAATTTATATAGAATTGCAGAAGACCTAGCCTTGTTAAAGAAATGTTGTTGTAGAAGAACAAAATTGGCTGGGCATGGTAGCTCATGCTTGCAATCCTAGCCCTCTGGGAGGCCAAGGTGGGAAGATTACTTGAGGTTAGGCATTTGAGACCAGCCTGGGCAACACAGTGAGACCTCATCTCTATAAAAAATAGTTAGCCAGGCCTGGTGGTACATGCCTGTAGTCCCAGTTACTTGGGAGGCTAAGGTAGAAGGACCACTTGAGTACAAAAGTTCAAGGCTACAGTGAGCTATAATCACATCACTACACTACAGTCTGGGTGACAGAGCAAGACCCTGTCTCAAAAGAAGAACAAACTTGTAGAATTTATAAAACTTATACTAACTGACTTCATGATCTACTAGTAGTCAGGACAAGATGGCACTGGTTGTCAGGACAGATAAACTGATCTGCAGTCAAGACACTAGGTCAATCCAATGGGGGAAAAGAAAGTCTTAAACAGCATGACTGGGATAGCTAGTAAGCTGTACAGAAAAGAAAAAATGAACCTTGACTCCTATCTTATTTTATACAAAAAAATCCAAGATATATAATAGACCTAAATATAAAATACAGAGCCACAAAGTTTCTATAAGAAAAACCTAGGGGTAGGTGGATTTGGATAGGATGCAAAAACACTAGTCCCTAAAGCAAAAACTTGATAAATTGGGTTTATTTTTGTACTATATAGCAGTACAAAATAAAGAGACAAGCCATGAAGAAAAAAAGTGCAGCACATTGACAAAGCATTGTATCCAGAATATACAAGAACTTCTGCCAATCAGCAAGAAGAAGATAAGCAACTCAATTTTAAAAAATCTAATTTTCTTTAATGGGCAAAACATTTGAACAGGTACTTTTCAAAAGGAAATAGAGTGAAGCCCAGTATGCACAAGAAAATTGTTCCACATCATTAGTCATCAGGGACACACAAATTAAAGTCACATAAAGACGCCATTTTATACACACTAGGAAGAACACAGAAAGACTGACAGCATAGCATATTAGTGAAAATGAACGTATAACTGGCGGCAATGTAAAACATTGCAATCACTTTGGAATACTGTCCTACAGTTCCTTATAAAAGCAAATATATGTCTACTCTCTGACCCAGAAACTCCACTCAGTGTAATTTACCCAAGGGAAATGAGTTACGTTCACAAAGTAACATGATGCTCATAGTGGCCTTATTAATGATAATCAAAAGCTGGAAATAGCCCAAATATCTATCAACTGGAGAATAGATAGACAAATTGCAGAATAAGCATGCAGTGGAATGCTATTACATAAATTAAAAAACAATTTTTAAAAAACTGATGATCATGCAAAAACATGAATGAATCGCAAAAACATTATGTTAAATAAAAGAAACCAGATACAGAACTCAGTAAGAAATTAACATACAGATGCCAATGACCTTCATATACAAAAAATGATCAAATTAGAGAACATAATGGTGAATAAAAACCCATTTACAAAAACATTAAAGGAGCTAAAGTGCTTATAAATAAACTTAGCAGTAAGTATGAAATACATATATGAAGAAAACTTTAATAACCTCTTAAGACACCCAAAATTGTATTTGAACAAATGGGAAAACATCCCTTGGTTTTGGTCAAAATGAGTCGACATCATAAAGACACCTGTTCTTCCTAAGTGAATCAATCCACCACATACTACAATACTAATAAACACGGTGTCAGACTATTCATGGAGCTAGCAAGTTTATACCAAATATGAAAAGTAAGTATGCAATGGCAGCTGCAAAAACATGAGGAAAAATGCCAGGGGAGGGGACTGCCTTATTCAATATCAAAAGACACTCTCAAGCCTCTATAATTAAAAGTGTTTGGTAGTGGCGCACGCATGGACATATCCATCAATTGATGAGACTGGGAAGTCCAGAAACAGATCCAAGTACAAATGGAAATCTGATGCATGAAAAAGGTGTCATCAGCCGGGCTCGGTGGCTCAAGCTGTAATCCCGCGCTTTGGGAGGCCAAGGTGAGTGAATTGCCTGAGCGCACGGGTTTGAGACCTGCCTGGGCAACTTGGCGAGACCTCATCTCTACAATAAATCAAAAAAATTAGCCGGGCGTGGTAGCGCATGCCTGTAGTTCCAGCTACTTGGAAGGCTGAGGCGGAAGGATCACTGGAGCCCAGCAGGTCAAGGCTGCAGTGGGCAGGAGCGTGTCACTGCACTCCAGTCTGGACGACAGAGTAAGACTCCAACTCAAAAAAAAAGAAAAGAAAAAGGTGTTATCTCACATTGCTGGGACAGTGCTGGGCTTTTCATAAACGGTGCTATATTAAGAGATTTTGCTATTGTTGCTTTTTGTTTGTTGAATCAGAGTTGGATAATCTACAATACAAAGTCTCCTCTTTTCGTTTATTAAGTTGAGGGGGATTTCCTGATGCTAGTGTCTCACTTACTCCCGGACTGCCCGTGACAGGTAGCCCGTCCTCTCATGACACAGTTGGGAATCAATCTGCTATGATTCTATTTAGGATTGTCTTGAGCAGCTGCACAAGCGAGAAAGGGCGACACTTCTCCTTCGAACTGTCTACATCAGGCTTTTGTGCCAGCACTTCCCTGACCACAGAATGAACGGAACAGCTTTCCATCCTGTTCTGTGCCTGGAATGGCTTAAACGGTTTGAGTATTTTGTTTCTTAAAGTTCTCCTGAAACGTGCTTTTAAAAGCAAGTAGACCGGATACCTGTCTCCCCTTTCTGGGAGACGACTTCCCATTTTTCCTTACCAGCACAATCATGCTTTTGCTCAGAGGAACATCTCGCCTACCTAGAGACGGCTCCTTCACAGACTCTCGCATGAAGCAATTAGCTAGTGAGTGGATGCTGGCGCTTGAGGACTCTCCTTCCTGATGTGAGGACACCCTAGTCCTGCATGAAATGCAGACAAGTGGCTGCCCATGGAGCAATCGGCTGGAAGGAGGATGGTGGGGTCGACTGTGGAGGGTCCTGAGCCTTGGGGACCCCAGGAGCCCCTTGCACAAGCCCTGAGCTCCAACCTCTGCAATCATGTTCCAGGTCCTTGTCTCAGGGAACCAGATGCAACTGACCACACTGCAAAAGGTTTCTTCCAGGCAACGCCTTGTCTTTTTTGTTTTCCCCTACTTTTTTCTCCAGTTAATTTTGTTGTTGACTTTCTGCCTTTCTCGGTTGAACTTGCAGAATGCCACGTTTGTGTTCTGACATTTCTGTTTTCCTCGTTGCTGGTGTCATGGTGTGGGGGAGAGGTGCAGCTGCTCACCATGGTCCAGTTCAAGCCAGAGGTTATGTGTCCTTCCCACAGACACCATCACGCCACACCTAGATCAGGCGGGAAACCCATGTGCACAAGGACACAGGCTTGTTCCCACTCAATCTTGAAGGATGAGCCACCCAGTGTTCTGCCTGTCGTGACGCTCTGGATGACTTTTGTGACACAGAGTGCAGACACCAGGTCTGAATTTGTGTTGAGCTGTCTGAGCAAGAGATCCAAGTCTCAGGAGGCAGCCCGGACTGGATAAAGAAGCTGGGGAGCCCCGCAGAGCTGTTGTGGCAAACTAGCGGGTGACGCTGAAGGCTAGCTATGGGTGACAGATCAGGCTGATTCTGTAAAGGGCCTGGCATCAGAGCAGGGACCACATTGTCACCATTCTCCCTGAGTGCCAGTTTTTAAAGACTGTGAAGTGGACACATCTACATCCACCGGAACACCTTAAGGAACCAACACAAGCTACAGTGTTTGTACTTTTAATTCCTGTGCAGTTAGTTCCAGGGAAAGTGTCGGCTCCACCCGCTTGTCTCTGAAGCATAAATGGAAAGCCCAGTGTGTCTGCCTGGACCTCCTCCTGGAGGCCATTCACAGGCATGGAAAAGGCCTGGTCTCCCCAGAGGCTCTTTTCTCAAACACAAAGTGGGAGAGGGAGGAAGCAGAAAACAGGGACCATTTGGGATTTGCTTGTTTGTAGCACTGAGCAAGGATCAAATTTGCCTCATATGACGATCCACAGAAAGGAAATCGCTCCTTTCCTCCCAGCGGTTGAATGAATCACTGGGATATGAAGCAGGTCCCCTCCGAGGGAGTGGAACAAGCCCAGCATCTATGGGAAGGCACAGCCTGCAGGTCGGCCAGTGTGGATAATCATCTCTCATAACTTCCCGGGCCGCTCTAGAGGTAATACACCTGGAAGCAAGCACCACCAGCTTGGAGACAATTTTCTTGGATTTTTAGTAACTTTAGTTCAGTCCAGGCTGGGACCCACTCGGGTCCAGATTTCCATGCCCCAAATGACTGACCCAACCAAGGCAATGCCTTCTTTAAATGACAGTTGTCGGGTGTTTTTAAGTTTTTAGAATTATGATAGTGATGACTAAACTGACTTCTTTTCATGGCCAAATTCCTGACTTTTAATGTGATTTACTCTCCAACATGACTGGCAGATAAAGAAGGAAAACCCCAAATATTTTATGACCCTGTAAAGCTGACTTGGGAACTCTGGTGTCTTTTAAAACAACTACCTGCTCTGTTTGAAGTCCAGGACTACCATCCCTAAAACTTCATCTACCTATCAAAAAAGTTCTGCTCCTTTATCTTCCTCATACTACCTATTTCTTTTACTGCTCTCAAGTTTCTTTAGATAGCTAACTAGTTGTCAGTCAGAAAACCTTTGAATCCACTGCAGCCTATAGCCCCCACTTGGAAATGTCCTGCCTCCCTGGACTGAACCAGTGTACGTCTCACACGTGCTGACTGATGGCTTCTTGTAACTTCTGCTCTCCTAAGTTGTATATAACCAAGCTACCATTCAACCCCGGTCACATTCTCAGAGTCTCCTGGTACGTAGGCGAGGGGTCTAGGTCCTCCAGTTTGGACAGAATAACCAACCAAAAAATAGGTTACAGAGTCTGCCATCTTTCCATCAACAATAAACTATATATAACATGAAATTCATCATTTTAACATTTGGGGCACAACTCGGTAGCATCAAGCACATTCACATTGTTGGGCAACCTCCATTTCCAGAACTTTCCACCTTCCCAAAATGAAAGTCTAGCTCCATGACTCACTCACCCCAGCATTCCCCAGCCTCTGGCACCCACCATTCTACTCTCTGTCTCTGTGGATTTGCATACCTAGGTACCTCCCACGAGAGGACCCCAACAGCATTTGTCCTCTTGTGACTAGCTTATTTCCCTCAGCACAACGTCCTCAAGGTTCGGCCACATTGTGGCGTGTGTCCCAATTCCCTTCCTTCTTTATCTGCCTTCCCCAGTCCTGGCAGTCACCCCTTTACTCGCTGCCTCTTCAAGTTCACTTTTTCAGATTCCAGGCACAACTCCTGCAGCGTCTGTCTCTCTACCCGGCTTATTTCACTCGGCATAACGTCCTCCAGGGCTATCGTGCTTGGCAGAAAACAGGACTTGCTTCTCTTGGGGGCCGCAGAGTGCTCCGTGGTGCGCGTAGAAGGTGTCTTCTTCACCCATCCATCCACTGACGGGCGCGCAGGCTGTGTCCACATCTTGGTGACTGTGGCTAGTTCTGCAACACGGGATGCAGATGTCTCAGACAGTCTGAGTTCCTTTCTTCGGAACCCCCAGCAGTGGGACTGCTGAATCATGTGGCAGTTCTGTTTTTGTCTTCAGAGGAGCCCCAGACTTCTTCCATAATGGCTGTCCCACTTTGCACCCTACCAGGCGTGCATGAGCACCCCTCTTCTCCATCTCCTCACCAGCAGGCTACTTTTTGTGTTTAAGACCATAACCATTCTAGCAAGTGTGAGGTGCTATCTCACTGTGATTTGGGTTTGCATTTCCCTGGCGGTTTGTGATGTTGAGCGTCTTTTCGTACACCTGTTGGGTAGTGTGCATCCTCTCTGGAGAAATGTTTGTTCAGATCCTTTGCCCAGTAACCATGTGTTTGTTTGTTTGCTTTGTGCAGTCTCCCTCTGCTGCCCAGGTTGAAGTGCAGTGGCACTCTCACGGCTCACTGCAGTCCCAACCTCCTGGGCCTGGGTGATGCCTCCGTCGCCCAAGTGGCTAGGACTACAGGCGTGTACCACCACACCGGACTAACTTCCTTTTTTTTCTTGTTTGCAGAGAGATGAGGTCTATGCTGCTTAGGCTGGTCTCGAACTCCTGGGCTCAAGCAGCTCTCCTGCCTCAGCCTCCCAGAGTGCTGGGATTACAGGCCTGAGGCACTACACCTGGCCCTTTGCCCATTTCTTAATCAGGTCATCTGCTTTCTTGCTATTGAGTTGAGTTCCTTGCATGCTCTGGTTACCAAGCCCTCACCTGAGAATGGTTTGCGAATTCCTCCTCCCGTCCTGCAGGCTGCCTCTTCACTCGGTTGGCTATTTCCTTTGCTGTGCAGACATGCTTTGGTTTGGTGTGAGCCTGCTCATCCATTTTGCTTTTGTGTTCCTTCCTTGTTTAGGTGGATGGTGTACACTGTGAGTACACCCACACTTTGCTTACCCATTCATCTGCCAGAGGCTTGGGCAGTCCCTTGTTTGGCTTGGTGAACAAGGCTGCTGTGGACACCAGGTACAGGTGAGGTTGCACACTCCAAGAAGGCCTGCACCAGATGGATGCTCATTTCAGCAATACTTTGCTCCTCCCTGCAATCCCCATATTGATACAAGAAGAGTAGAAACTTACGACGAGGTTACATGTGTACTTTGTGCCCCTCAGAGCTGGCAGTCTTAAAAAAGAAAGATGGCACCCTGAACCCTCTGCCGGCACTGACTGTCAAGCTCACACAACCAGCTTCACGGGCTTCACCTCGGAAATCTTGGTGTTCTCGTCCTCCCTGTGGGATATCTGTGCTTCTGAGAGTATTCTGTGTTTCTCCCCACCCACACTCAGGGGTTCTGGGCCCTGGGCTGGTGCCGATGGAGGTTCAGCCACAGAGGGAGGGTGGGATAATACCTCCCCTTCCCATGAGGAGCTGGGCACAGTCGAAGCAACCAGGAAAATCCAGCCCAGAGCCTGGCACCCACAGGACTCAATGGCAAGACCCCTTTCTCCACAGCAGCTCATACCATCGTCAGGATCCCACATTTGTACCTGGGAAGGGACTTTGGTGACCAGACCCACTGCAGTCCCTACAGGCTGGACCGGATTAGCAGTCCCGACGGGCTGCCGTCCAGCTCCCACCTCAGGCCCCTGCAGCCCCTCCCTCCCCAAGATTTAGGCAGGAGTCCAGTAGGGATGACACAAGGCTGCACCGAGGGGTTGTCAGAAAACAAGGCATCGCTCTCCCTCATCCACTGCTGCCACCTCCCTCTTCTGCTGCTCCTGGTGCTGCTTGTGTGCTTGTTCAGTGCAGACCTGGTGGTACCTCTTTGGTGAAGCAGCTGCTGAGGAGACTCCGGCGCTCGCCATGGCCAACGAAAAGCCCGAGGAAGGAGTCAAGACTGAGAACGATCATATCCATTTGAAGGTGGCAGGGCAGGAAAGCTCTGTGGTGCAGTTTAAGAAGAAGAGGCATACACCACTTGCTAAACTAATGAAAGCCTATTGTGAACGACAGGGTCTGTCAATGAGACGGATCGGATTCCAATGTGATGGGCAGCCAATCGATGAAACAGACACAACTGCACAGTTGAAAACGGAGGATGAAGACACAATTGATATGTTCCAGCAGTAGGCAGGAGATGTCTACTAAAAAGGGGACCTGCTTCTTGACTCCAGAACTGTTCTTACAGACCAAGATTACGTTCTCAGTAGAAACCTGCAATTTGGTTCCACCACAGCCTGACAGCTACAGCGCAGTTTTCCTTAGTCTTTCATTTTCCCCTTCCCCATTCCTCTATTGCACATAAAGTAACTGATGCATGTGCACACACATATTGCAATTTTTTAAACTAAATGGCCAATGGTGTGTTTTGATTGACATCAAGTGGAGTTGGGATGGGAACAAATACTGGTTCTGTGAAAATACCCACTTTCAGCCGGGCTCGGTGGCTCAGCCTGTAATCCTGCACCTTTGGGAAGCTGAGGTGAGTGGATTGCCTGAGCCCACAGGTTCGAGACCCGCCTGGGCAGTGAGACCGCATCTCTACAATAAATCAAAAAATCAGCCGGGCGTGGTAGCACATGCCTGTAATTCTGGCTACTTGAAAGGCTGAGGCGGAAGGATCGCCGGAGCCCAGCATGTGGAAGTTGCAGTGACCGGGACTGGCCACTGCACTCCAGTCTGGGTGACAGAGTGAGATTCCAGCTCAAAAAAAAAAAGAAAAAAGAAAATACCCACTTTCACCATTAGTGGCATGCTCATTCAGCTCTTATCTTTCTGTTACAGTAAGTTATTTTGCTCTCACTGTTTTCACAAAAAGACAACAACATAAAAAATCCTTGCATACCTTGTCCAGCTGGAGAATTTTAATGTTTTTTGTTTATCATTGTAAAACCAAGGACAATTTTATAACTTTTTTTGTACGTAGCTGTTACATGTAGGGCAATCTGTCTTTAAGTAGGGATAAATTACTCTAAAAAAAGAATCCTAGATAGTTTTCCCTTCAAGTCAAGCATCTTGTTGTTTAAATAAACTTAATGTTTAAGACAAAAAAAACAAGGCATCGATTCTGCTCACACACAAGAGCATCCACACAACAGGAGACCTAAGTTGTCGGTGAGCATCAAGAGCAACTAAGGCCCGCGGGGCCAGGGAACGTCTGCTAGACAGGATGGAGCTGCTGTTGGATCATCTGCTCTGCCCCGTGGTGGGCAGGGGTGGCGGTGGTCTCGCGTCCAGCCTGCGCGGCGGAGGGGAGCGGCAGCCTCACTGGGTGCCACAGGCCCTCATCCCAGAGCAGCCCCTGGTGCTGCCATGAGGAGGGTGCCTGCCCCCTCCTGACACAGCTTTTCCCAATTCGGTGGTTGCCGCATACTGATGATGTCCTGCTAATAATAGTTCAAAGACCAAAGACATTGTCAAGGCTTGAGTACATAAAATGTCTTCTTAAAAAAGATTTTACGAGATTAGTCACAACCAAGCACAACCTTAATTTTAACTCACAAGGCAGATTTTTTTTTTAAGACCATAAAATGCTGTTTGCCTTGTCATATGGATTCAATATCAGATCGACTTTCTGGTCCGGAATCGTCACGCCAAATACTTTTACACATGTGGGACCATCTTTCAAATATGCATCTCGAACGTTTGTTTGTTTTCTCTCCCTCTCTCTCCTTAATCCTACAAAAGTTTTGCTTTTTTTTAAACATACAAGTACATGGAAAATGAGATCACTTTTCCAAATGAAAAAAAGGATTTGGCTCTAAGGTTAAGGTTGCAATTTTTAAAGGGAAAAAGGCCCATCTATGTTCTACGACCGAGAGTCACGACACACTGCACCTGCCACTTCGCGAGGACAACAGAGGTGGACGCAGGTGAGGGCCAGCAGGCCCAGTCCTCTGCCCCGCCGGGCCCTATGCCCCCTGCAGCCTGTGCCCCGCCAGGCACCATCTCCTTCCAGACTCCATCCCCCCCACTCTCTCCCCTGCAGCCTCTGTTCCGTCACTGACTGCCCCCGCACTAACTTCCCTGTAGCCTCTGATGCCCACCCCACAGCCTCTGCCCCCCAGGACTATGCCCTCTCATAGCCTCTGCACTCCCAGCACTATCCCCCCTGCAGCCTTTTCCCATCCCCCTGCAGTATCCCCCCCACCCCGCCACATCCTTCTGCAGGGAACGAGGCAAACACTTTGAGAAGCTGGGGCTTCCTGTGGCAAACCCCTAAGATATCCTGATCTCTTCCAGTTCCATAGCAGAAAAAATAGCCAGCAAGTACTTCAAAGATTATTTTTGTCAAGGTCACGGCAGAGGAAAATAAAGAGGGCAGGGAACCAGCTCTAAACAGCCCCCGCTGCTCCTCCCTGGAATGGGGAGTCAGCACCACGCTCCCCAGAGAGCCGCTGCCATGGCGACAGGCCACAGCGCGAAGGCCAGTCACGCGAGCGGGCACCGCGTAGTCAGGGCAGCTGGCTGGGCCTCCTGGAGCGGGATCACTCAGCCGGCCGGGGCTTGCGTGCGAGCAGGCGGCGCTGGCTCGGGGCTGAGTAATGGGCTGTTTACAGATCCCACAAGCAGTCAACCCACACGAGTCTCTGTGACGAGGCTCCAGCGCCTGCAAACAGTCCTCGAAGGGTGCAGCAGGCTGACGGCTGCAGCCACAGAGATGCGGCCCAGACCCCTAGGAGAGCAGGCCGGACGACGGTCGCCCTCAGGGTGTCCCTCCTGCCATCTAACCCTCATTCGGTTCATCCAGGGTTCGGGGCTCTTTTCTGGCTGACAGAGAACAGCCTGGACTAAACCCACCTGGATCTGCATTTTGCAGGCGGGTGACTCCCAGGGTGGGGGTGGTGAGGGTCAGTTCTGGGCGCCCTCCCTGGCCTTCCCATGGCTGGCAGGAGTGAGCCCAGAACTGGACATGGGCAGGAGCACAGGAGACTGCTGCCAAATGCCCCCTGCCCTTCCCTGGTAGAACGTGACCGTTTCAAAAGCACAACCCGCCATGGGGTACATGACATGTCGTTAGGAAGCTTCCACAGAGTGCCCCTGCTGTGTGGCTGAGGCACGTTAATTCCCCTCTGCACCTCAGCTTCCTCATATGAAGGATGGAAAGCTGCAGGACTGCCTGGGGGTGTGCCGGGCAGAGGCCAGAGTGCCACCCAGCAAGAAAGGCCCAAGCCACTCTGTCACCAGAGCACAAGCTTCTGTGCCGGATGGCGTCTAACATCAAAAGTGTCCAAGTTATTTTCCAGAAGCAGAGCTCAGCGTAAAGCCGGATGGACTCTCGGAAGGCAAACGCCAGTTCGTGGAAAGCACAGCCACAGACAACCCAGGAACAAACGCCACCAAGGCTTCTGAGGTGGAGGAAGCTGCCACGCTCCCTCTGGAAGGACGCCCCCATCTGCCAGGGTTGTGGGGGGCTGCACTCATGGGTCCCACAATCTGGGACCCCGCTCCAGGGGGACAACCAGCAACCACCTGGAGGCCTTCAGGCCAGAATTGAGCTGGGACAGGCCCTGCCCATGGTGGCTCCACACCCTGTGAGCCCATGCTGCCCCTGCTGTGTCAGAGCAGGAGAAGGCAGGGAGTCCTCGAGCAGGGAGTTCTCCAGCAGGGGGGCGGGAAAAGGCCCGCCCTCCAGAACTGCCCGGGAGGGGCCAGGCAGAGCCAGTGGACACAGGCAGGAGCCGGGCTCCTTGCAAGAAATGGGGTGCATGCCCACAACGCTGTGAGGGACTGGTGTGTCCGGACGCCGTGCCCTGGGTCCCCCGGGTGCAGGCGGGTCCACGGTGGGACAAGCTGAATGATCCCTGGGCCCTGGGCCAGATGGGTGCCCCGCAGCAGAGGGTCGCCTCCGCCCCCCGGAGCCTCACGACGCAGGCAGGCACCGGCTCTCCTCCAGTGAGCTCGGTCAGAAACCACGATGTGTTCTCGGTGCTCCCGGGCTGACAGAGAGCAATGATGGCCAGGAGAAGGAGCTTCACATGGCACATGGGCCTGAGTGTGGCCCAGCACGTGCTCCGTCCACTGGGGCCCTCCCTCTGGACCGACAGTGAGGAGAGAGGGATGACGGAAGGGGTGAGGGGATGAGAGTGGGCAGTGGGGGGACGAGGGGAGGAAGGGTGAGGGAGTGGAATGAGGAGGAGGTGACGGTGGGGTTAAGGGGATGACGATGGGGTGAGGGGATGACGGTGAGGGAGCGAGAGTGGGTGGTGAGAGGATAAAGGGACGAAGGTGAGGGGTGATGGTGGGCATGAGGGGGCGATGGGAGTGAGAGGACGATGGTGGGGGCTGGGGTGATGGTGGGGGGTGAGGGGACAATGACGGGGGTCGGGGATCATGTGGGGTTGAAGGGAGGACAGTGACGGTGAGGGCATGATGGTGGGGGGAGGGGAAGCAGTGGGGGCAGGGAGGTGGTGGGGGGAGGGCATGACAGTGGGGGTTGGGGATGACGTGGGTGTGAGGGGACAACGGTGGTGGTGAGGGCATGACGGTGGATGCCACACAGCATCACCAAAGTGGAGAGCTTGGAGGAAAGGTGCTCCTCTCTGCGCCTAGCCACCCTCTCCGCTTTGGAAGGGCCCCTCTAGCACGTGGCCGGGCATTCCTTGGGCTGAGGCCCCAGGCGGCTTCTTGTCATGTGATATCTCGGTGGGGAAGGTGAGTTTCTAGGCCCTTCTTTGGCGCACAGCCCACAGGTGAAGAAAGTCTCCCACTTGTTAACTTCACGTGCTGGACACGTTGGTTCCCAGGGGCTTCTTGAGGACTTGGAGGGCTCTTCCAGAAACTGCCCCAGAGCAGTGGTGTGGCTGGGTGTCGCCTGCCCCGTGCCCATGTGCCTGGGGCTGCCAGCCACACAGGGTGCCCTCACAGTCGTTCCCGTAAGGCCCACAGGCTCCACGGCACAGGGTCGCGGCAACCAGACGCCTGTGACTGGTCCTGGCGTGACGTCAGGGAAGCCGCCCATCCGGTGGGAGCTGAGGCATGTCCCGTCTCAGAGAACTGGTGACATCCCTCCCCTCTGCCGGTGACTCAGCCAGGTCTTCCTGTCTCCCCCCTCCTACCACCCAGGATTGCCGCTTCCCTGACTTAAGTGTGCCGACTGCCCATAGATGGAGCCCAACCACCTGAGCCGGCCCTTGAGGTCAGCCTCATTCTCATGGGTATGGCTTGCTGGGCGTGGGCACAGGGCATTGGTGGCAGCCATGTGGTGAGAGTCCCAGAAGGGTTGTGGGAACCCCTGGAGCCCTGGGTGTGAAGGGGATGGGGGCCACAGCCTGGGGCTGGCTTTGGGGAGCGGCTAGGCCCGGTGAGAGAAGGCACCCTCACATTCTGCTGCTGCCCCTCCCACCTCACCCCACACCTTATGGCTCCACCTGAAGGGTGAGGGAGTGGAATGAGGAGGTGACGGTGGGGGTAAGGGGCAGCAGGAGGCAGGTCTGGGGTCTGGGAGACTGGTGCTGCGTGTGGCCTCCTGGGACACCCTGCTCCCATGCCAGCCCCAGGCTGCAGATGCCTCCACCGCCTCCCCAGGGGCTCCTCTCAGGAGGTGAGCCCCCCACCAAGGAGGCAGAGCTGCCGCCAGCCCCTCCCTCCACCCCTTGGAGGACCAGGCCACATGGAGTAGCTGGCCAGGCGCCCGCAGAGACAGGAACCACAGAGACAGACTGCGAAGCGCCAGCTCGCAGAGAAGCTTGAGGACAGACGCGTGAGCGGAGACACCGCGACCCGACACGCGTGCGTTTAGGGAGAGGAGGAAGGGAGCGCAGCAAGACCAGCTTGAGAACCAACGCCGCGGGTCCGGAGGAAACGTGAGCTGTGAAGCCGAGATGACGCCACGCCAACAGAGCAGAGTCACCAGCAGGGGAGGACACCCATAGAGGTGGAGGGAAGCCCGCGCTCTGGGAGCAGCACCACAGCGTGTCTGGCTGCTGCAGTTCCCGGAGATAAAAGCCACAGTGGGCGGGGGAGGCGCTTAAGCGACGATGGAAATAAAATGTCCCCCCTTGAAGACAAAAGAGAACTGGAGAGAACCCACAGCGCACCGAGCAGGGGAGCAAGACAAGGGCGCATCTGTGGAAAGTACGAGTGACACAAAGGAAAAAGCAACCAAAGAGCCCAGAGAGAGCAGGGGACAGCCACAGGGCAGATGGGTGACCCCGCCAGCCTCCTCACAGCTCTGGCCATGCAGACACCATGCAGGGAGCGAATTCCAGCCTCAGATCTGCATCCAGCCCATTCACCCTCCGCGGAGAGGCCACCACCACGCCCCCGATGCACAGCTAGGCTGGGGCTCCCATCCCACCATGCTGGAGGAAGTATTGAGCAGGGACAGTCCCGGGCTAGCGGGAAACAGGGCAAGGAGTGAATGAATATCTGACACTTCAGGGCACACAAAAAAGTTTGGAACAAAGATAAGAATCTGTGACATCCAGGATTAAATTTCTAGAAAAATCGATGGGCTGATGTGGGCGAGAGGCCAGAGGATGTGGTGCGTGCAACACATGTGTGGTGGGGGAAGTCTGGGAAACAAACGAGCTCATTGGCTGGAAAAGGTCTGCGTCAAAGACAATCTCCACAGAACAGAGCAGAGAGTACACCTTTTAAACTGGCTCAGGAAGCTTGGTCCAGCGAATGGAGAGTGGGGGGAGAGAAGAAGCCTAAGACAGAGCAGTCAGTGGGGAGCACGACGTACAACGGCAGAGTCAGGCCCGAGTCAGAGCAACCACAGGAAGTGCACGCAGTCTCTAATGAGGACGCTCATGTGGGGAGGACCCTGGATGTCCATGTGCAGGAGGCACACTCGCTCAAGGACAGCGGACGTGGAGGGACAGGGAAGGGACACCCACAGCCAGGGCCCAGAGTAACCTGCAGTCCCGATCCTAGTGTCTGGCAAGATGAACTTCAGGGACAAAAAAGATACAGTTAGATGTGCAGGATGTTGAGGGTCACACGGCGCCCCCAACCTCGTCCAAACTGGGCAGTTGTCACACAAATCAGCAGACCCCGGACTGGCCTCCAGCCACAGTTTCCTGCTCCTCAGAGCAACCACCTCCCGCCCCCTCACATGGTTTTGGCTTTCACTTCCATCCCGCTGAGCTGTGTGCCCACAGATACTGTGTTGCTGGGGCTCCCTGGCGTCAGACACGTCTGCAGGACGCCACATCTGCCCCTGTCTGCCCCTGTACTCATGCAAGCATGGACACTCCCACGCCATGTCCTAAACCAGCCGTGTCATGACTGTGCTCAGATGCACACACAGAGCCCGGATCACTCTGGGCACGCACAGACGTTCCACGGCAGAGCCTCCCAGATGTGCCCTGACTCCTCCGCGGACCCGGGCAACCGACTGGAGGTAACACACGTCATGGCTGACTTTCAGTTTTGGTGCAACTTCCTTACCACCACTGACAGCCCTCAACCCTCCCCAGCTGAATAAATCTCTCTTTAGGCTCCTGTCCAGCCATTGTCTCGGGCTTCTCCCAGGGCCTCTATGCCCCCCTCGCCTCCTCCTCTTCTCGGTAGACTCTTGGCCTTACACCTGCCCCTTCTGTGCCTGGTTCTGGTGGAGAAATCCTCTTGGGATTCCGGAGAAACAACTTGGAGTAAGCAAAACTTGGACCCCAGATATCTGAAAATACCCTCGTTCTGCCCTGGAGTGAGAGTCCAGGCATGTGTGAGTTCCAGGCTGCAGAGTGTCTGTCTCTCTCTCGGGCCCCACGCATGGTCTCTGACTCTTGTTCCTCTCAGAGAAGCCTGCTCTTTCTCTCTGGGAAGGTCTAGGATCTTCTCCACATTGATCCCAGCGGAACCTCCCATACAGAAACTCATGCACTCGGACCTGGGTGGCCTTCTGGGCCTCCCCAAGGATTCCCGCCCTCCGCTCTGATCTCCCTGGGGTCAGTGTTTTCCCAACCTCCCCTCCCCCCATAACACCTTCCTACTCCCTCACCTGTGGGGACAGCTAGGTGCGTCTTCTAGGAATCCATCGGTATCCGTGTATCAGTTAGCATTGTTGTGAGAGACTGTGTTCAGCTTCAGTAAATTTTTTTGGAGGTTCTTTCAACGCCTTTGTCCATTTCATGATGAGTGATTTATGTGCACACCTGCTCACACCACGCTGAGCGTTTAGCAGTTTTCGACCAAAAACAGCATGACCCCCGTGCCCCACTCACCCTGAACGACTCTCCCTGAGTGACGTTTTTTTGTTTCTTTGGATGAAAAAATCCCCAAAGGGAAACAAAGAGGTGAAACAAAAAATGGCAGAAGCATTAAAAGGCATCAAAGTTGATGAATTCAAAAACTATTTTGAGCAGTGGAAAAAGTGTCTTGATTGGTGTATGGCACCAAATAGAGAGTACTTTGAAGGTGGCTGAAGTTTAAACATGTAAGAATAAATAAGTAATTTTTTATAAATTCCGTATTTTTGGGTCCCCCTTGTGTGTAACTCATACTCAAGGAAAAAGACAATAAACAGAAAATAAACTCTGAAATGGCACAAATGGTGTAATGACCAGATAAGGATTTCAAAACAGAAAATATAACCACACTCCTTGAGTGAAAGATAAACACTCTTGAAACGAAAAAAGAAAAAAAAAACATTATAAGTCCCAGCAGAGAAACAGATAATGTAAAAATGAATCAAATGGGAATTTTAGAACTGAAAAAATACATGACATTATAAGTCCCAGCAGAGAAACAGATAATGTAAAAATGAATCAAATGGGAATTTTAGAACTGAAAAAATACATGAAACAAACATTTTTCTGGGTAATAGCCGAAGGTAGGTGACAGAAAAAAGAATCAGTGAAGTTAAAGATAATTCAGTAGAAATTATCTAGTTTGAGAGAGAAAATATTGAGAAAAAAAGAACAGAAACTTGGAGACCCATGGGAACATATAAACATGTCTAGCATTTAGTCAACTGAGCCCTGAAAATGCAGAAAAAGAAGAGTGGAAATTTAACCTAGGAGTGGAAATTAATTAAACAGAAATGAACAACTAGACAAATTAAATAATCAAAGCTTCCATCCTAAAAAAAAAAAAAAATAGAGAAAGGTGAGGAAACTAAATCCAAACTGAGCAAAGAAAACAAGATAAGAACAGATGTCAACACAATTGGGGAAATGACAAAGACATTCAACGAAATCAATAGCTATTTTTTTCTGAGTCAGGGTCTCACTCTGTTGCCCAGGCTGGAGTACTGTGTGGCATAATCATGACTCACTGCAGCCTCAACCTCCTAGGCTCAGACACTCCTCCCACCTCAGCCTCCTGTCTAGCTGGGACTACAGGCGTGTGGCACCATGCTGGCTAATTTTTTTTTTTTGTAGAGATGAGGTCTCGCTATGTTGCCCAGGTCTTGAATTCCTGGACTCAAATGAGCCTTCTGCCCTGACCTCCCAAAGTGCTGGGATTATAGATGTGAGTCACTGGGCCTGGCCACTGCTGCTTAAAAAAAAATCAACAAAATTGATAAATCTCTAACCCAAATGACCAAGAAAAAATGAGAGCACAACAGGGTGCCTGAATGAAACGTAATTGTACACCTAACCCTTAACTGTACCCCACAAAATCATAATAAAAAATATTGACTTAAAAAATAAAAAATGAGAGAAGACTCAAATTACCAGTGGCATGAAAGAGGAGACATCACTATAGATCCTATGGACATTAAAATATCAACATGGTCATATCATGAACTTTAGGACTCTAGGACTTGCACTAGCAGTCTCTTGGGAGATCTCAGGTCTTTGGCCTGGAACTAGGGATGGGATTGCTCCATATCACCATTATGTTGGGGGGTCACAGCTCACTGAAACTGCACCATCAGTTTCTCTGGTTCTGAAGCATTTGGACTTGGAGCCATGTTACTGCTTCTCTGGTTCTCCAGCTTGAAGACAGCCTATCATAGAATCTCACTGTCTCTGTGACTATGTGAACTAATTCCCCTAATAAACCCTCTCACATATAACCTATTGATCTTGTCTCACTGGAGAATTTTGATTAATAATGCCTATGTTAAAAAAATCCCATGGAATTAAAAAAAAAAAAAAAAAAGCTCCAAGAACTACTAATGAGTTTAGTAAGGTCATAGAATATAAGGCCAACCTAGAAAAAGAAATTGTTTCTATATACAAGGAATGGCTGAAAATTAAAATTAGAAAACAATCCCATTTACAAAACCAACAAAAAGTTAAAATCTAATATATATATCAGTTAAATAAAAATATTCAGGATCTATATGCAGAAAACTACAAGTCATTGATAAAAGTGACTAAATATGACCTAAATAAATGAAGAGGCATCACATGTCCATAGATTGGGAGAGTCAGTATTGTTTAGGATGCCAATCTGCCCAAATTGACTTACTGATTCATCACAATCAAAGTAAAAATCTCAGCAGGAATTTTTGTAGATATCAATCAGTAAGCTAATTCTAAATCTGTATGAAAAAACAAAGGAACTAAAATGGCCAAAACAATTTTGAAAAAGAACAAAATTGAGATTCACACTGATGAAGACTTATTTTAAAGCTACAGTGGTGAAGACAGTATGATATTGTTGAAAAGTCAGACACACAGATGAATAGAACAGAAGAGAGAGTCTGGAAATAGACCCACAAAAACATAGCCAATTTATTTTTCTCAAAGATATAAAGGTCAGAAAAGACAGTATTTTTAATACATGGTGTTAAAACAACTAAATAGTCAAGTGCAAAAACAATACATCTTGACTCCCTACCTCACACCCTATACCAAAGTTAACAAAAAGCAGATCACAGACATCAATGTAAAAAGTAAACCTTTTGAAGAAAACACAAAGAAAAATTTTTGCAACCTTAGGTGAGGCGATGAGTTCGTAGATGTGGCACCAAAATCATAATCTATGAAAAAAATTGATAACTTGGGCTTCATCAAAATTAAATATTCTCTGCCACATCCTATCAAGAGACTGTAAAGACAAGACACAATGAAGAGAAAACACTTCTAAGTCATACACATGACAAGACATGTGTCCAGAATACATAAAGAACTCTCTAAGCTGAACAGTAAAAAGGCAAATAAATGGATGCTTTTAAATGGGCAAAAGATCTGAAAGACCATTTACCAAAGATGATACACGGACAGCAAATAAACACATGGAAACTCGACATCATTAGTCATAGGAAAATGCAAATTAAAACCATAGCAAGATTCCAGCATTAAAGTGACTTGGAAGAACATACCAAGTGCAACACTAAGGACACTGGGCAGCTGAAAGTCTCACTCACTGCAGGGGGGCAGGTGTGGGGAGGGAGTGCGGGGGTGGTGCTCCAGGGTAGACCCTTCAGAAAACAGTTCTTATAAAGTTAAACACACACATACTATAAGGTGCGCAATCACACTCAGGCAACTCATCCAAATAAAGAGAAGGCCTGTGTTCACAGAAAAACCTATACAGGAATGCCTGTTGCAGTTCCACCCATAAACACCCAAATCTGCAAACAACCTAAATATCCCTCAGCAGTTGAATGCACACATGGGAACGCAAGACGCTCAGGACAGAATGCTGAATGTATTCTTCTATTTGCACCAGGTTCTGAGAAAGGTCCTGGAGAGGGCTGCAGGGATGGAGAATACTGGGTAGGGAGGGGCTGAGAGGGTGGTCTGACGACAGACAGCAGCTGCACAAGGGAAATCTCTGGGGATGAATATCACCATTATGGTGGGTGTCACAGCCCACTGAACGCCCCTGCAGTTACCCTTCATGGGAGCTCTAGCCAGAGTGGAGCAGCCAATGGCACCCTGACCCGAGACAGGCCAGGTTGGGTGCTCCGGTGAGCACATTTCTATGCCTGCACTCAGCACAAAAGCCCTGCAGCCCACTTAAAAAATAAAGGAAAAGCCTCACAGCTCTGATACATGCAGGGAGCCACAGCCTGGTCAAGAGGCACAGGGGTACGTTCAGAAACTCTTCCACCTCCTCCCTTCCTTGTGGCCCTCTCACCCCCACCACCACTCCATCGCCCCCCACTCAGCACCTGGGCCAAGATGTGCACCCGGGGCAACCTCTGGGTGGGAACCCATCAGTCTTGGCTTTCTCTGGGTAGAGCTGAGGGCTTGACATGCAAGAGCCTGAAGAACTCAGAACAAAACATGGGTTCAGAATCATTTCTACAGCTTGTTACCAGAAACATTTCTCTGAGTATGCAGACCACCTCAACATAAATAAATTAAAAAAGAAGTGCCGGGTCCAGCCCAGCCCCAGAAGGCACCAGAACAAGCCCCGGCGGCTCCAATTCCTGGTTTCTTCGTGTTAAAACAACAGACATTGGCACGGGCGCCCTGAGGCCTGTGCCAGCTCAGAGTTTTTGTTGTTGTTGTTTTTTGGGGTTTTTTTTGAGTTGGAGTCTCACTCTGTCACCCAGACTGGAGTGCAGTGGCCGCTCCTGGCCACCGCAGCCTCAACCTGCTGGGGATCAGCGATCCTTCTGCCTCAGCCTTCCTTGTAGCCAGAACTACAGATGCACGCTACCATGGCTGGCTATTTTTTATTTTATTGCAGAGATGAGGTCTTGCCAAGTTGCCCAGGTTGGTCTCGAACCCGCAGGCTCAGGCAATTCACTCGCCTCGGCCTCCCAAAGTGCTGGGATGACAGGCTGAGTCACCGAGCCTGGCCAGCTAAGAATTTTTATGACTTAATAAGCCCGATCATAAACTCTCCTTTCTCCAGTTATAGCCAAGGTTGAAGAGTGGAAGTAGAAGCGGGGACTTGTGGTTGTTGCTGATTTGCTTGTTCTGCTGTTTGGGAATATTTTCCAACTTCAAAAAGAGTTGTAACTCCAAACTTTGAGAACCTCTGCCCTGGAAATGCTTGAAGAATGCTCACCATTTAACCTACCAAAGTAAACTTCGAGAAACTTCTGTGGGCCACCAAGGACAACAGGGACGTGAGCCAGACAGTGGACTGGGACTTGGGAACTGCTCACTCTCCTTCTTCAAAACAGGTGGGATGACCACTGTTCAGGCCCAGCAGGGGAACCCGGCCGGGCACTTGGGGGAGACCACAGGCTGCCACAGTGGCCAGAGCAGACGGGCAGACCCTGACCCCAGTCTCAGCGTCTCTCCAAAGTCTCCCAGAGGGCAGCTTCAAAACACACACATGCTGCGGGCAGGACACAGAAATCCAGCAGTGGGTCCTCAGGCCTGGACCACCCTTCCCTACTTCCAGGCTCCTTTCCCAGGCCCAGGGAGTTGGTCAGAACCACTAGCGCCCAGGCCTCAGCCTCAGCTGGCACGGCAGTGCCGCCCACAACCCCATCTGGTGCACCCAGGGTTTCGAAGCCAGGCCTGGTGCACAGAAACATTGGGGCAGCTGGCAGGTTTGGCAGTGCCTCTGCAGAGGGCGGGATGGTCTGTCAGGGGCTATAATCCCCCAAACCGGTCTATAGGGAGAGAAGCCCCCACCCCAGGCAGGGAGACGGGAGATGGGAGACATGGCAGGGGCATGGCAGGCACTCCAAGGGGCTCAGGCACCTGGTGCTGTGTCTGCGACTTGCAGCCCACGGCAAAAGTCTATAAAAGACTTGTGGTCCTTAACCTTGAACAGGCACGAGAAAAAGGCAATGCCATTACATCTGGGCAAGAATAAAATTCAAGCTAGCACGATGTCACTGCTAGCTCTGATGCCACTAACAGTGAGAAATAGAACAACTTAGAGGAAAAAAGCAAGTAAGAATACTTGAGGCATGCCCTCCACTGGAAGCAAGACACTTCCAAAGGAGGCAAGTCCCGCTGCACTGCTCAGGCCTTGTGGAGCTGAAGCCTGCTCCACTCATCTGGACGGAGGGGACCCATCCAGGGCCAGCCAGCCTGAGCCTCTGTGAGATCCCCAACACCCCTGTACTGGGTTTTCACAGGAAGCTGAACATGAGCCCAGTGAGCTGCAAGAACACGGCTCCTGAGGCATTTTTATGACGAATGTGACTTGTGTGTTCATGGATCCTCAAGTCCAAACCCCTCAGCAAAGACCAAATTCTATGGAGAATCTGCCTCATCCCCTGGCCCCCCGCCCATTCCCTTACCCCTCCCGGGCCCCTGGGTGCTCTGTGCTCTGCCCGGGTCTGCAGGGAACCTGAGGAACCAGAAGCCACACAGAGCAGAGGTTCCAGGTCCCATGAACAGGCAAGAGAGCCAGAGAGCTGCGGTGGGTGTGGGGGCAGGGGTGGGCCTGGGGCTCTGGGGAGCACAGCGGGGGCTCCGACAGGTAACTGTGGCGAGCACTGCTGGCTTCCTCTGGGGGAGAAGGTCATTCTGGTGCCCTCGAAGCTGCTCAGCAGTTCAGGAGCCATGGGAGGGGAGCATGGTTGGTCAGACAGAGACCCCTCCAACCTGGACGACCCACACTCGGCCATTTCCGGCTTTGGACATTAGCTGACAGGACGCAGTTGGGGCATCGAGGGTGACGCCATGTTTAGCTTCACCTGGTGCTGAGACCCATGAAGTAGGGGTGTTGGACTACTGGGGTGAGACCTGACCTGGAAACACAGGCGTGGCCAGACAGCCTCTCAGGGATGCAGGAACCTCACCTTGGGGAGACCGCAGACTGCCAGTTACGGGGAGCCTGCCCCACACCCCTCCCTCGGACCCACACCAGGGGTCTTGAGTCCTGGTGAGAGCCCTCCCTACTGCCCTGGAAGCGTCCAACAGCTCTGAATATCACAGATGACATCGTCCACCCCTCCCCTCCAGGCCCGTGGGTCTTGGGAAGGGACACACCAGAGCCTGTGTCTCTCCGGCCACTGGTGAAGGCAGTGACACCCCCTCTGAAACAGTGACTGGATTTCACCCACAGACCCCTGAGCCCAGAAATGCATCACCATTTAACCTATCTGATGCAACCAAAATAAATTTGCAGAAACTTCCATGGGCCACCGAGGACGTGAGTCAGACACAGTGGACTGGGACTTTCCCCCTGTCTCAGAAAATGGCCGGCAGGCTCCCTCCCCAAGTGGGGCGGGTGCAGTGAGAGCCCAGCTCTCAGAATCACAGGGCATCAGCTCAGGGTGGGAAATCCAGCCCACCCACAACTCCCAGGGTCATATGCAGTGATGGGCCAGCCCGAGGCGACACCATGCCAGAGCAGCTCAGTCAGTACTGACTCTCCGTAATCCTTAATTCTGAATGAAAGGCATAATTCTTTTAGGTTTTCTCTCACTGACAAGTAAAGCCTGAGGACGCAGAGTGAGAACGATTTTCAGACCACAGCACCGGGCCGTGAGGTCACGGAGGCGCTCTGTTCCAGCCCACAGGGCTCACCCCCGAGGCTGACCTGACCTGAGCACCACTCCTGAGCACGTTTTAGAGTGTCTTGTTAGCTGTCAACTGTACAACCTAAGGGCCTTCTGGGTAAGGCACTAGGCAGGCATGACGTGGCATGCGATTGAGCCTGAACATGCGTGATATGGCATGACTGAGGCGCAAGGGTGACACTCACCTCCAGCAGCAGCCTTCCCTCCAGCACAGCGGACCCTCCACGAGGATGACCGTCTCCTGGTGAGGGGGCACCGGCTGCCGCTTGCCGTGAGCACTGCTCCTGCACGGCTGTCAAAGAGAAACACACATCAGCCCTTCCCAAGTCCCCAGGTGGGCCCTCTTAAGTTATGTTTTCCTTGTGTTTCCCCAACTTTCAGCCCACGGCCCTTGCCAGATGTCCAGCCTGGGCCGCACTGCCCACCTCTGCAGGCCACGCCAGCTTCCATAGTATGACCACGGCACAGCCCAGCAGTCCCACATGGGGACAGGAGAAGCCAGGATGCCTCTCAGGGACGCAGGGGCCTCTCAGGTCAGCCAGAAGGGGTGGGGATACCAGGGTGTCAGCCCGAGCCCAATCCAAGAGCCAATCCCCCCACTGCTCAGGACTCCCTCCCAGCCTTGGGACAAAGTTCAGCTTCCTACCAGGTCCCCCACAGCCACCCCAGGGATCCTCGAAGCCCCTCTCCTGAGGCCCATCTCACTGCTAGGCCTTTGAGAACTAGTCCTGCCTGTTGCCTCCTCAAGGGCTGGGTGGGGCCCCTGTGTCCACCCAGGTCTCTGTGCCCTGCACCCCCCCACATCACCCCTCCCTCCTGAAGACCCTGAGGCCTCCGCGAGGAGCGTCAAACCAAGGTTATCGTGACTGCACAGGGCACTTGCATAGCAGAAAAAGGAAGGCCCTGGAAGCCCCCACCAGCATCACTCCCGTCCCCATCCCTGTGATGCAGCAGCCCCTGGGGCTGCCAACCTGACCCTGAGGCCCTGGGGACATCCTCTTTCCCAAGGATGGCACCGTTTGGCCACTTTGGGGTGGAGCTCAGGGCACCGTTCAATCCCTGCACAGACACTCACTCCACACTCAGGGTCATCAGAACATGGGAGATGTGGGTGGGAGCCCCCACCCCAGCCTCTGAGAGGACAACAGGACAGGGCATCTGGCAGCAGCTGGCCTAGATGCACAGACGCTGCTGGCACTGTGTCTCTGAGCAGGCTAGGGGAGCCCGCAGACCCCTCCCTCCTCAGATCCTCAGGCTGCCACCATGGGGGGGATGTGTGGCTCCTTTCCAAGGGCTTGAGGACCCAGGCTGCGTGATCCTTGCCACGGTCCTGACTTGAGACAACGTGGGTCATCACCGCACACGGTGCCCCAGTCACCAGCAGCTCCTTCCTTCGCACTGAGCAGGTCGCCCGACTCCTCCCACAAGGGCAGGCGGCTGGGAGGACGGCCTTGTCGAGCAGCCCTACTCCACAGACCTGTCCACTCATGTCAGAGAGACCCCAAGTGCCCCCAGCACAGCCCCCGAACACTCTCGCTCCCACTGAGCTGAGCTTAGACCCAGGTCACCTGGGCCGCTCCCCCATCAGCAAGAGCCCAACACAGACGGAAAACCACATTCATGAGGACCACAGACTTGCTAGAAAGTGCACCACTGTCTGTTTCTAGCCCATCACATTCCAAAACGTGACACTGCAGGGCACATCATTAAGAAATAGAATCAAGCCGGGCTCGGTGGCTCAGGCTGTAATCCCACGCCTTGGGAGGCTGAGGTGAGTGAGTTGCCTGAGCCCGCGGGTTCGAGACCCACCTGGGCAACTTGGCGAGACCTCATCTCTACAATAAATCAAAAAATCAGCCGGGCATGGTAGCGCACACCTGTAGTTCCAGCTACTTGGAAGGCTGAGCCCAGCAGGTCGAGGCTGCGGTGGCCGGTAGCAGCCACTGCACTCCAGTCTGGACGACAGAGTGAGACTCCAACTCAAAAACAAAACAAAACAAAACAAAAAAACAAAGAAACAGAATCACTGCCTGGATAAAAACTCTACAATTAATAACTCACTCAGGCTGGGTGAGGTTCCCTCCCTGTTTCTGGGTCGAGTGTCGGTTTGTTACCTGGGGAGCATTCGGACACATGAGCTGGGATCTCACTGTGATTCACCTCGCCCAGTCCTGCCTGGGTGCTCCCTCCTCGACGCCCACAAACTCATCCACTTGCACTGCCAACCCCCTCCTCGAGCTCCGATGGCCCCGTGGTCACAGACCAGCAGCCTCCACTCCCCCACGGGCTCGTCAGAAGGGCAGCCCCAGGCCCAGGCCCGGCATCCCTGCTGCAGCCCGGCTGATGTGTGCAGTCTGCGGTCGAGATGCTGTTCAACCCACCTGTCTCCAGGGCAGGCGAGGCCACTGTGGACAGAGACACCTCACCCTCACCCTGAGACTGGCTGCCCAGTGGGGCCAGCAACCCCTGATACCCCAGGAGGACGTGCTAGGGCCACTGATGCAGACCCTTGGGTGCCAGGTTGCAGGTGTGTGGGCAAGCCAGGTGACCATGAGCAAGGGCCCTGAGATGGGAGACGGCTGGCCCTCGGACAGCCCTGAGACAGTGGCTTTGGTCTCAGCCCCTCAGTTCCTCCTCAGAACCACCACCCCATCACCCTGAACCCACACATCCAATAAGTCCTGGATCTCTGTTCACCACCCTAAACACAACAAAACTTACCCCACCTCCTCTGCCAGAAAGCAGGTCTATGCAGAGGAAGCAGGAGCAGCCCACCTGAGGGTCCCTGGGCTGGGCAAGAGCTGAGCTGTCCAAGCACCCTCTCCCAACCACACAGCCCCAGAAGTCAAGCCCATTGCACCCAGGCAGTGAAGTTCCAGGCTTGGAGGTGTGGGGTCAGGAGACAAGGGGCGTTCACTCTTGTTTTACTCCCTCTTCAAAGTCCACTCTGTCCACTCAACGCCTACGTTATGGAGCTGAAAGAATTGACTCATTGAAACCAGCCACAAGAGAAGCCAGTGCCAACAAGCACCACCGATGTCCCCGGGACAGAAGCTTCCAGTTCCAGAATGCCCCAGAATGTGACCGTGAGCTTCGGACAGAATCCCATGTTCTCAGAGTGACCAGGGAGGAGATGCCCTATATGGGAGCCTGGGGCTGAGTCTGTGCCAGTGAGACTCGCCCCAAGTCCCCTCCCCGAGGCCCTACAAGGACACCACAGGGCCAGGGCAGGCAGGTTTTCCTGCCCACCCAGAGGGTCCTTCCCTGCTGCTGGGCCCTGGGAGCGGGGGCGGGAGGCCACACCACCACCCTTGGCAAGGAGTGTCAGTAGTGGAAGCCCACGAGGCTCAGGGCAGCTGAGCCGTGGATGGGAGGAGGGGTGGGCCCCCAACATGGAGGGCTAGGCCTGGTGGGGGTCAGGCTTGGAGGAGGAAGGCCCCGGCCTGGGGAGCAGCAGGGCCCCCACTGGAGCACAGCGGGGTCGCCTGGTTCGCAGACCCGACCCACCGAACCCCACGGCAGCGCCCCACCCCCAGAGCTGACCCTGCCC
>NW_007259552.1:348737-354458 GCF_000164805.1 Carlito syrichta | reverse complement strand
CTCGGTGCCCCTGGGCCTCTGCCGACGGTCCTCCCCCAGCCTCAGTCTCCTCATCCCCCCACCAGGTTCCTAGTCGCCCCAGGGAAGGAGCTGGGGAGAGGGATGGAGATGCGCCATTCCACAGAGGAGAGATGCCCCGGGCCGGCTGGACCGGCTCGGGACTTCCTGCAGCCGGACCCCAGGGCCGTCCACACCAGGGCCCTCCCAACGCTGCCCCCACCTCGGGTCTGCAGAACCAGGGCAGAGTCACACAGAGCGACCTGGCCCGGATGCCTCCCATGGGACCCGCCAGTGAGAGGTGCAGGCTCATCTGCCAGACAGAGCTGGGAGAGGAGGGGCAACAGGCGAGGGCCGCCCACTCGGGGGAGCAGGCCCCCTCTTGCCAGCTGCCCCCCCACTCCGAATGAGGGAGGGGGTTCCACCAGCCCCCAGCAACCTCAGTCAGGCTGAGTTCCCAGGCCCACTCCAGGCGGTCCACCAATGGCTGAAGAATTGCTGGAGCCCACTTGTCTCACGTGACTGATTTCTTGCATCCCTGAGGAGCCTCCTTTGGAATCGAGATCCACACAGCACTAGGGGGCGGGGGTGGGGGGTGGGGGGGGTGTCCGACACTGGAACAGCTGCTCCCTTGGAGGCTCAGGTGGGCTGGCTGTGACCCCACCTCCTTGCAAAGAGCCCTCTGTCTTCACACAGAGGAGAGAGCCAGGTGTCAAAGGAGAACCACAGGCATGGGGCCTGGGGGTCATGCCCTTCCACCTGGCCAAGTGTCCTGGTGAAGAAGCTGGAGACCCACTGGTCTCTGCCCGGGATGATGCTGTGATGCCCACGGCACAGAAGCCACTTTACTCCAGCCCTGGGAGCCAGCTCCTCGGAGGGGGTGGGGCAGCACAGAGAAGCAGTGGGCGGCTGCCCAGCCACCTCTTGAACCTGTCATGGGAGAGCATTGTACACAGCGGCTGAAGCACGCGGTCGTTGATAGCGGCAAGAGCTTCCTGACTGGAGGACCAAGTGCAGATCTTCAGTGTGGACAGAGGGGGCTGGAGGAGTGGAGCAGAGGGCAGGAGCAAGAGCCCAAGCAAGGAGAGGGGCAGACACAAGTGGAACAGGCAGGGAGAGAAGCCACCCACAGCCGATCACCTTGCACAGGGCTGGGCCCTCCTCCAGGAGTCCCCTATGTGATCCGTCCCTAGGCAGGGGGGCCGAGCTGGAATCTGGCCAGGCCACAGGCTGTAAGGAGTCCCAGTGCCTCTGCCAGGAAGGAGGTCAGGCCTCTGCGCACTGCGGCCCACAGCCCCACGATCCCTTGGGCAGAAAGCTCGGGTGGGGGCTTTGCACCCACCCCTCCTCCCCAACCCCCAGGGGATGAAGGAAGGTGTCTGAAGGCGGGGGAGCTCTGCCACTTCCAGCCCAGGAAGCCTGGATGAGGGGCTCAACCAGCCACAGCCCTTTGGTGAGTCTCCCTTCCGGTGAGGGCAGGAGACGGTGGCGAGAAACCAAGGGCGGCAGGCACCTTGCGAGGATCCACACAGCACAGGCCCCCAGCCTGTCTGCAGAGCCCAGAACAGCCCTGAGACCCTGTTTCCCCTTGTTTTCACCCTGCCCTTAGCACATACCTCATCACGACCGTCACAGCTTAAAGGGACAGAGTTTCACAGATGGGGATATAAGGGACAGAGGAGCAGATGGGACCAGCAGGCAGACACAACTACGATCCCTCTCAGAAAGCTTCTTAAAGTTGCCCAACAATTGACAGGCTCCCAGGAACGTTTTACAACAGAGCAGCTTCCTCGTGACCATGGGAGCTGATTCCACAGTCATAGAAGAACAGTCAGAGCCAGGACAGGTGGTCCAGGACAGGCGAGCTCAGGACAGGACACGTGCGTCCAGGACAGATGAGTCCAGGATGCTCAGACCCACTGAGAGTGGGGCACACAGGCTTGCCGTGCATGAGGCAGCCTGCCAAGGCCCTGCAGCGCCTGCCCAGGGGTGGGGACGCTGAATTCTTCCACCTGGGGTCTTGTTGCTTTGGAGAGAAGCTGGGAGCCCTGGGAGGGCTGGACTAAAGCCTCAACTCTGACTGGTGACCACTGTTGGAGCCGACAAGTTCCAGACTAGCTGATATTCACGAGGTGACCCTTAAGGCACCGTCCCTGCCCAAAAGTTGAGCGAGACACCCCAAGGAGGAGCCTAGGCTCACCTCTCCCCAACACCTGTTCCCCCCAGAACTGGTTGGCATGAAATGTGGCCCAACTACAACAAGGGCTGTAAATGACCAGGTCTCACAGGGAGGACCAGGGAGGGTGGTGGCAGTGCTCCTTGGAGGTGAGATGCTCCCGGGAGGTGAGATGTCCCTCAAAGGGGAGATGCGCTTTAGGAGGTGAGATGGCCCCTGGAGGTGAGATGCTTCTCAAAGGGGAGATGCTCTTCAGGAGGTGAGATGGCCCCTGGAGGTGAGATGCTCCTCAAAGGGGAGATGCTCTTCAGGAGGTAAGGGTCTCCTCAGGAGGGTGAGATACTCCTCAGCAGGTGAGATGCTCCCCAAAGGTGAGATGCTTCTCAGGAGGGTGGGATGCTCCTCAGAGGTGAGCACTCCTTGGAGGGTGCAGTGCCCCATGGGAGGGCTGGAGGCTCCGTGCAAAGGTTGGGGGATCCTCCAGTAGGTCTGATGCTCCGTGGGAGGGTGGGTGCTCACTGGGCAGCAAGAGGCTCTCGGGGAGGGCAGGTGCTCCACCTCTGACCTCCGCTCCCACATTCCAGCTGTTTCTACAAATCCCTTTGCCATTTTTACATCGATTAAGGAATGGAGCCTCATGGTTCCCGTCACTCAAACTCTCCCTCCCTTTACTTCTCAAGAGCCAAACGATAAAGCCTCTGTCTTGCCTCTTGAAGAGGAATGATGGCGCACGTGTTCTGCAAGAAGATGCCAGTTAGTGTCCTCGGTGGCTATGGGTCATATCTGCAGAGGAGACACCTCACTGCCTAGTTACCTGTGACAGGTGTGTTCTGTGCTTAGACACACAAACTCTGCCCCAGCTTCTGAACAGGACAGGGTCAGAGGAGACGCCGTCCCCAGGAGACTGCCAGCAGACCAGCCCTCCTCTACTTGCCAAGGTCACAACTTTGGAGGAATTGCTGGGAGCACCCAGGCAGGTGACAACGGCAGAGTAAGCAAGGGTCCTAGAGGGTGCCTGCTGCGGTCTGGGGAGGCTCCTGCAGCTCGGAGACCAGGGTTCCCGAGGGCCAGGCTTGCTGGCTGCGGGTCCGTCTGAGAAAAACGCACGGCCTCCCCTGCCAGGCTGTGTCCCGGCTCTCCCAAAGAACATAGGCACCAGCTGAGAGAGCGCAAAGCGCTGTTCAGACCCGGTCCCTACCTCTGCTGAGACTTGGGGTAGTTCCCCCTCACCCATCTACTGAGGACCCCCATCCTTGGAAGGGCCCCACTGCCTCCACTCTGGGGAATGGCCTGTCTGCACTTGGAGGAGGGTTGACGAGCCTTTCCCACACACCCCTGACAAGGCTCAGGGGTCTTCTTCCCTCCGATGCTCAACAGAGACCTCACCCACTGCCCAAAGGGGTGTCCCAAAGTGGCCTGCGCAGCCTTGGACCGTCTGCCCCGTTGGCCAGCGAAGGGAGGGGGTCTGGGCAAGACTCAGCTGCCGTCAAGTGAGAAAACAGGCAGAGGAGGGGAAGATGGAAGAGAGTAGCATGTGGGGGTGCGGGTGGGGAGGGCTGCGGGCCTCCTGATTCTCTGCTGGGCGGCGCTCTGCCTGGGCAGACAGAGGTGGGTGGGCCAAGAGGGTCCCATCGCCGGTTGCCCCATGGCTTCATTCTGGAGTTTGACATAAATGGTGCCCACGAGAAGGAGCATGAGTGAGGTGCTGCTGTGTGTGTGTGCATATGAATGTGAGGATGCGTGAACACTGGGTGTGTGCGTGCATGCTTGTGAGGATGTGCAAACATTGTGCGTACACACATGTGAGGATGTGCGAGCTCGGGGTGTGTGTGTGTGCATGCATGCAGGTGAGCATGTGCGAGTACTGTGTGTATGAGGCATGTATACAAATGCCATGTGCTGGGTATTGGAACAGGATGGATGGGAAGAGGGAGACTCTGAGGAAACATGTTTGCATGGTGACGCTGGACACCTGGACAAGTGTGTGAGAGAACATGTGGGAGGCGTTTGCAGGGCAAGAGACATGAGTAGGAAGATCCCCACAGGTGTGGGTGCAAGTGTGGGTCCTTCCAGAATCCTCACTTGCAGCCTCAGGGCAGAGGGGGCTGAGAGCCATTCAAGCCCAACTTCCCACAAGTAAGAAAGACATCAGTATAGGTACACATGCTCATGGCATGCAAATGTGACATCCAGAAAACAAGGGCACTGTCCGAGGTGCATTTCCTAGAGAAAGATTTCCAGATTGTACAAAACATACCAGCGAGCTTTAGAGATTTTATACTTTCATATAGCTCCAAAGGACCTCAAAAACCATCTCCTCCTAGGCAGTGAGGACAGGGCAGCCGCAGCTGCCCGAGCTCATGTGTTTCTCTGGTCAAGAGAACGTGCTTCTAGCCACTCTCTGAGGTCCCCAACCCGAGAGCCGCAGGGGGCCCCACGGAGAGGACAATCACACGTTCACCCTGCAGAGGCAATGCACCCCTGTCCTTATACCCCATGTTACAGTGGAAGAGCAATCAAAAATCACTCTTTGGGGAAAAGAAAACATTTGCACACAGTACAGACCCATATTCTCTTCATGATGTGAAACATCTGGTGCAGCAAACCATTTGGGCATTTTGCTAAGTTTCCACACATCGAAGGAAAGCACACCAGCGTCGAGCCAAGGGCCCAAGGAACACTTCATGAAACAAAACTCAAAAGAAGTGCTGACACCTCCTAGCAGTCGAATGTTTATTCAGTTACCAAGGGCAAGCAAGGAGCGTCAGACACCTGCAGGCCCTACTGAACTTAGGCCCCTGGGGCAGAAGACTGTCCTGGCCGCAGAGTTCAGACAGATCAAAGAGCTGCAGGTGACACACTCAGACAGGTCTCCAGGAGCAGTGCTGACCCCTACCCTCGTGAGCTCCTTGGCCACCCGCCCACCTGCGGGTGCAGACTCTGCCCCATTGTAAACTTTCATGTCAAAGGGGGTGCCCAGCTCAGCTGTCAGAGAGAGTATCTGGCTCGTTTATAAAGAGTGAGCATTTCAGAACATCTATAAAGTTACGCAACTGTGACTTTGCAAACACCCACTTGGAGCTGGTCTGCCAGTCATTGCAACCTTCTGCTTTGTCACACAAATCAGTCATGCATCACGACAGGTAATCACCTTCCATCAGAGTCTTGCAGTATTCACAGTCGACAGACCTCCTGAACTGAGCAAAAGCCTTGGTGCCCGCATGTCCAGATGCGCGGGGACCGCATGAAGGACGGGACGTTCATTCACCCATGCATTTATTCACCTGCGCATTCGCTCTTTCAGCCTCTGCCGTTGCCAATCCCTGTCCTGGTGTACCACCGAGAACAAGATGAACAGCATCCGGGGACACACAGGCTAAGTTCTAAGGAGGTGACAGAGGGGGGTGGGGAGAGGTTCCGTCCAGGCCCGGGGCTGGAGGTCGTGGTGTTATTTGTTTTTTGTTTTTGTTTTTTTTGAGTTGGAGTCTCACTCTGTCGCCCAGACTAGAGTGCAGTGGCCTCTCCCGGCCACCGCAGCCTCGACCTGC
>NW_007259552.1:323213-348496 GCF_000164805.1 Carlito syrichta | reverse complement strand
CAATCCACTCACCTCAGCCTCCCAAAGGCGCGGGATTACAGGCTGAGCCACCGAGCCCGGCGGTCGTGGTGTTAAAAGTGTGGACGGGAAGTCCTCTGAGGAGGACGCTAGAGCAAAGTCCTGAGGAAGGTGAGGGACTGGTGGGAGGGCTGGCAGGAGGGCCTGGCTTGGGAAGGCTAGAGGTGTGCTGTGCTGCGGACAGCCTCCCCTGAGGAAGGCCGTGAGCCTTGTGCCCTGTGGCACCATGGCCAGTGGATGCCGTGTTCAGGCCTCCTTTTATCTTCCTGTGTCATCTTTTTTCCTTGACCAATCTCACCAGATCACTGTAAAGTTTATCATTTTATTTACTTTAAATTTAATTTCATTTTTTTGAGTCGGGGTCTCACTATGTCGCCCAGGCTGGAGGGTAGTGGCATGATCATGGTTCACTGCAGCCTCGAACTCCTGGGCTCAAGGGGTCCTTATGCCTCCACCTCCCAAACAGCTGGGACTGAAGGTGTGAGCCACCATACCTGGCTGATTTTTTCTTTTCTTTTTTGTTTTTTCTTTTAACTTTTCTCGCTATGTTGCCCAGACTGGTCTCAAACTCCTGGGCACAAACAATCTTCTCACCTCGGCCTCAAATTTATAATTTTAAAGTAACTCTATTGCGTTTCTTTTCTATTTCATTAATACCTTTTCTCTTATTTCCTTTCATTGACACCCCCCCACTTTTTTTTTACTGTTCTTTATCAGAACTATGTAATTGAATGCTTAGCTCGCTGATATTTGGCCTTTCTTCTTTTACACATAAACACAAGTTTATTTATTTCTAAGCATTGCTTTGGCTACATCCTACACATTTTGATCTGTAAATATTTCTAAATTACATCATGTTTTATTATTTGACCTTTGAGTTATTTACATGTGTGTTTACTTATTTCCAAATATAAGGGGTTTTAAGTTATCTTTTTATTACTGATTCCCAGTTTATTTGTACTGAGGACCCACCATGAGTTCTTCATGATTTTGTCTTTTTAAATTTATTTAGGCTTGCTTTATTGACCGATATAGTTTCAATATATTTAAAGTTTCATATGGGCTTGAAAAGATGTGAATTTTATAGTTTTGGGGTATAGTGCTTTATGTTATGTCCTAGGTTAACCTTTTTATTTCTTTACATTGTTCAAATCTTCTAGAACCTTTACTGGCTTTTATTTACTTGTTCTATTAAATACTGAGTTAGAGTATTTAAAATATTTATTTTTGGTGATGGATTTATATATTCCTCCTCACAGTTCTGTCATTTTTAAAATATATTTTGAAGTTATGTTATTAGAAGCACACAAATTTAAAATTATTTTATCTGCTTGATGAACTGAACTATGTAGTGATTTTCTATGTCTCCAGTAATGCTTTTTTACTCAAAATTCAGTTTTTTGACATTGATATCGATTCACCAGATTTTCTCAATATTTCCCCAGTATGTCTTTTCCCATCCTTTTACTTTCACCTTTTTTGTTCCCATAGAATTTAGATGTGTTCTTTGTAAGCAACATGCAGTAATCCATTCTCTTTTAATTGTCACGTTTAGTTCATTTACATTTATTGTAATTATTGATATATTCGAACTTTTGTGCTATTCTACTTCTTTTGTGTTTTTCTCTTTCTTGTCTTTTCCTTTTGATTGGTTCTATTTCCTTATTGCATTTTTTTCTTTCCATTAAAGTTCAATTCCATTTTCTATTGTCTTGATGATTGTCCTGGAAATTTGATTATATATTAAATAACCATCCTCTGAAGTTAACACAGGGAACTTTTAACTTTTTAACTCAAATTGCCCTCTTCAAATTTATATGACATTATGGCTCTGATTTTTTTATTCTTGTAATATATCATCATTATTGTTTTACACAATGTTTGATTTGATGTATCCAAATAGTCACCACCTTCTTGCTCTTCATTCCTTCTTGCACCTCAAATTTCCAACTGGAGCTCTCCTCCTTCCGCGTGAAGTACACTCTTTAATAATTTACTTTAGTAAAGTTGTCTCTGAGTTCTCCATTTCACTCAGTTTTTGGTCTCTGAGTATTCCTTAATTTTCTGCTAGCAAATCAATTAAACCTTATTTTTAAAGGTTCAAAATATTTTATCTTGTAGTTGTGGCTGAGTGCAGCAGAAAGATGTATCGGACACATACCAGAGGTCCAAGAGACTGTTTGGTAGCAGACATTCACCACTAAACTAGATACCAGGAGGCAAGGACTATGGCATCGTGGCAGGATGTTCACATGGAACGCTTCCAGCCTGAATTTTAGCTGAGGCCCCAAGACAGCAGGCACCAGTTGCACCCACACTCCACACTGAGAATCTGGGCAGAGTGCTGGAGAGAAGCTGAGGGCTGAAAGGAGAGTTTCCTTGGAGGGGCTGTGCTCTGAGTCCCACGCCCTCTGCTCTGCATCATGAAGAGCTGAGGGGCTTTCTCCTCACCTCATGCCCAGTGAGGGAGGCTCTTGAGGCCCGTGAGGGCCTGCCGCATGCCTCCTGAGGCTGGTGCTGAAGGTGGCTGTCCCTCGTGCCCTTGGGAAATCTCATGGGTAAGAGGCAGTTCTGGCACTCCCAGGAGGCAACCGGCCTGCATGTGAAAATAACTGCCAGCCTGGGGGCCAAAGGGACACGCTTCCTGGGGACTGGGTGGGCCATCCTGCCTAAGAACTGGTCTGAGTGGCTTACTACTGCCCAGAGGACACCTCTCCCGAGAGCAGACCTCTACCACCTGTGCCTAAGGAGGTGATGCAAGGGACCCCAAGGACGAATGGCCTGCGCTAGCCACAGTGGCAGAGACACCCAGAAACGGTGGGCTCTGGAGAGACCACAAGTTCACCCAAGATACCGGGATCCCCAACCAGCTCTCAGACAGGCCAGCTGTGAAGAGCCTCTCCTGTCCTCCTCTCCCTCCCCAGAGGGCCAGAAGTCACGGCTGCCAGCGGGGAGGACCAGGAGAAGCAGCAGCCACCCCCCACCACCACCTGCCACAGCCACAGATGAAGTGGGGAGGGGGCTCACATCTGGAAGACGTTCAAGTGGTGACTGTGTCGTGGGACCCGCAGTAGTTTCCAAGCCCAGCCTGCCTGGGCCACATTCCTGGAAGACACTGAATTGCCCAGAAGGGACCAGAGGAGTCCTAGGGCTATCCCTTTCTTGCAGGCACAGACAGAAAACTCGCCCACAAAGGAAGCTTGCTGGGACAAATGTGAGAAAGAAATCAGTTGTTTTCTGCTGACGCTCGCCAGCTCCCTTCACGTGTCCTGGATAGACCCAAGCACCGGGAATGAATGAGCAAACGAATAAGTGAGTCCCTGCTCTTCTTATTGGCCAGATTTACCTTTTGGAGGCAACTAAAAGAGGCAGGAAAAATAAAATCAGCTCAAGATAATCAAGAGCCATCCTTCCCGGCAACCACAATGGTATGTGGGAAACCATTCCTCAAGGGCCCCAGGATTAGGGACAGGAGTGGCCACACAGCATCAGGACAAGACCAGTCTCTGTCCTTCCTGGACCGTAAGCACACAGAGGTACCCCAAAATGATTTGAAACTGGTGTGATGGTGCCGGCAGTGTCCCCCAAGGGGAAGCCACCTCCTGGAAAGTACCCGTGAAGGAGAGAACAGGACGAGGGAAGGAGAGCCTAGCAGCACCTGCAGCATTGGAGGTCACATGCAGCAAGGCCTGCATCTGTGGCCAGACGAGCACCAAGCACTCCCTCTGCAGAGGAGAGAAAGCAAGTCCCAGCCCTCCGCCATGCCAGAGGGGCTTGCTTTGACAAGATGGCTTTATTGTCTCTCAGTTCTGGAGGCTAGAAGTCCAAGCTCAAGGAGCCACCAAACTCAGTTTCTGACGAGGGCCTTCCTCCTCACTGTGTCTTCACGTGGACTTTCTTCTGTGTACAAAGAGTGAGAGTGAGTGAGTGTTCTTCTTTCAAGTATGCTAACCCTATCAGATCAGAACCCCTCCCTCATGACCTCGTTGACCTGAATGACCTCCCCTAAGGCCTGTCTCCAAATGCAGTCACACTGGGGGTTAGGGCTTCAGCATATGAACGGGAAGGAGGCACGAACATTCAGTCCATAGCAAGGATCATCAAGAGAAGAATAAATCTTCAGTGAAAGCTGAAAACTGGTACAATTTGGCTTAATAATTACACACACCTCAGGCCTGAGCTTACAAAACCATTAATGGTCCCAAGAGACACTCAACTTTTGACAGCTAATGAACATGGTATTCCCAAGTTCAAGATCCCAGGATCCATCTTCAGGATGTTGTGGGGCTTCTGTTCTTGTTCTACCCCCAGTGCGGGTGAAGCAGACATGCCCCTTCAGCCCAGGTGAGCTTCAGGAACAGAACCGACCCCGAGTGGGGGGGTTCCGGGACTGGCACAGGTGTGCGTTCAGGCCCCACAGCTGCACACTGAGAACACAAAGGAACAAACATTCCGATGCCCCACACAGGTGAGAACCAAGGAAGGATGGCGCATCAGCGACCCACAGGAAATGTCTCTGGTCTTCACAGAGTTGCAGCTGTGCCTCCCCTCCCTTCTCGCTCTGCTTTGCTTTGGACTGTTCCCGCTCTCTGCATTCTTCTCCACAGCAATGGAGGCACACATGCGTTTGCCCCGATCCACGCTCTGGTCCTGGTGCGTCAGCAGGTAGACATAGTCCCCATGCCAGGCCTGGGTGGACTGAGGGCCTTCGCTCCTGAGCACTTCTCAGCCATGTCTGCCCACCATGGACTTCCAGGGGAAGGCAGGCGCCCCCCAGGGAGTCAGCACTGTGGTGCCTTTGCTCTGGGAGGGTGACCTGACCAACCACTGGGCCTTGGCAACAGCGACTGGGGCTTCTCGAACCCTTCCCAGCCAGTGCTCAGAGTCTCACATCCCACTCTCTGACCCAGGAATGAGCCTGGAAGGGGCCCAGCTGCCCACCTCCTCAACAAGATCAGGCAGATGTGGACGGTTCTGCCGCGCCCCTTGTGCTCCTCAAGGCGATGAGCGACCATCTCCCCTGTGCCGCCTCCCTCCCTTTTCCTTTACCCTGAATTCCTCCTCTTGTGAATAGTAGAGCTGACAAGAGTGGAAAATCCCAGCCTAACAGTCACCGGCAGACGAGGGGAGAAGCAGAGGGTTTTGTATCTTAAAGTGCCAGTCCCCAAATAAATAAAAACAAAACAAACCCACTGCCTCCCAAAAATGCATGGAAGTTAGCAGTAGGGGAAACTTTACAAGTCCATTTTCTGGCCATCATCACCGTCTGAGGCTGAAACTTCCCGGTTCATGTCCTTCTCAAAGGTGCCTTTTTATGGCAGTTTTAATGAAATTAGCTTATCCATCTCTGAGTCAAGAGGCACGGGTTAAGATCCAGTTTTTACTCACTTTTTTCTAACTACACAGTGGACATGAAGTGAGGAATTTTTAGAATTTAGTTTAAAGTGTGCAGCTTAAAAGGGACTGCAAAGTTCCGAATCCTTGATGAAAAATCAAGAAGTTTGTTGGACCAGCTGTGAAAGCTGAGCTGTTCTCATAAAGCCCGTGGGCCACTGAGATTTGCTTTGTCTGCTGCCAGGCGTGAGCCTTCACCACGCATGGGTCAGACTGACGTCCAGGTGCCACATCTGCATCAGCAGGTGGCCCAGCAGGGCACATGGCCACAGGTTTGCCATCTGTGGTCACATGGGAAACTCCCTCACTTGCAGGTTAAGAAGAACCGGCATTCAGGTATCCTTCCGTACGGTCGTCTGAACTTGCTGGAAACATCGGAATTGAAGATTTTCACAGCCCTCCAAGTCCTGGCCTGTCTGGGCACAGCAGGACACGTCCAGAGAGAAAGTGACCCCTGCCTGCCAAGGCTCGCAGCCAGGAGGTCAGGTCTGCGTTTTGAGTGCGCTTTGGGAGGAGGGCGGCATCTTCGGCTCAGGGTCAAAGCCTCCCCAGCCGGGGCAGTCCCAGTTGCGGCTGCATTGTCCAAACACAGAGGCCGCCTCCCACACCACTCCATCCATGAAAGGGGCTTCCCAGAGAGCAAATCCGGGAGCCACGCCCCATCCTGTCCTGGTGCCCCACGCATGGGTGTGCTCAGGGTGGTACTCTGCCACGTTTTGCATTTCTCAGCTTCTTCACCACAATATAGCCCTCCTGGAAAAGCCGCGTCCTGCACATGTGGCAACACTCCAGGTCTCTGAGGTCAACTGAGCCCAACTCCCCCGGAGCTAGGAGTGACTACACAGTGCCTGGGGGCAAGGAGGCCCAGGATGGGGATGAGATGAATGCATAAAACGAATACATTTCCAGTATGAAATTGGAAAGCCTGGATAGTAAAGCTAAGACATGCTGTAATTTCACCACACAGAGAGAAACATTAACACTGTGCAGTGTTCGATTCACGTGGAGACGGGGGACTTCCAGGACCAGGGGAGACCAGAGCCGTGGCACAGTGGGACACTGTGTGCAACACTGAGTGTTGATGGGTTTTCCTTCCCATGTTCCCATGGGCAATGGCCTTCACTGGGATTCCTGAAGACCTGTAGGGCCCAAGTGCTAAGAGCGTCACACACTGAGACAGACCCCCTTCCCCTAGAGGGATGCGAGGAGCGGACCCGGCAGCACTCTCCACCCAGAATCAGAATGCACTCTGGCCACACTGCACCCAGGCAGCTGACCTAGAAGAGTCATCTGACCCATTGCTGGAGGTTCCACCTGGCAGGCAAATGGATTTTTAATTTTTAAAGTAGTATGATTCTAACCACTTCAGGGCATGCCACCCTCAGCAGGGAGACCCAGAAGTTGGAAGCAGCTTCTCTTCCACCTTCCAACAGCGTCAGGGGCCTCAGTCCATGAGTCTGCAAGTTCTCTTGAGCCCATGAGAAATCTAAGGTCCCAGGCACGCAGCAACCAGAAACTTAAGCAAATACAGCAGTTCCAAGGACCGACAAGACCGAACCAGACACTGTGGATACTGGCGAGGAGAATTCAGATAAAATCCTGAAAATGGAACCCCTGGGGGACACAGCAGGGATATGCCTTTCCAGGGACCTCACGGGAAGGTCGAAGAAAACATGGGGGCAGGGCCAGGGCCAGACCCCACCAATCCTCATCTCCAGAACAAAAGTTCCTGTGTGCTGGGGAGGAAACTGAAAATCCTTCTACCCAAAGGAAGGCTGGAGCTTAAAGGAGGCCCTGAGATGCAGGATCTCCTGGAAGCTCCCACCTTGGAAGAACAGGACACAGCAGTAGTTCTTAGGGAGGGGCCTGGCTTGGAGTGTGGGCAGTGAAAGAGCACCAAGGTTAGGGCAGGGCCTGCGCGAGCACCCCGGGGGCACCAGGGCTGGGGCAGGGTCTATGTGGGCACCCAGGGGCACCAGGGAGGAGGCAGGGCCCATGAGGCACCCAAGGGACACCCAGGGCTGAAGCAAGGTTTGTGTGGGCGCCCCAGGGACGCCCAGGGCTAGAGCGGGAGCCATACGAGCACCCCAGTGGCACCCAGGGCTGGAGCAGAGTCCATGACGACACCCAAGGCACACCCAGAGCTGGGGAAGGGTCTACACAGGTACCCCAGGGCGGCCGAGGACTGGGGCAGGGCAACGCAGTCCTCCAGAGCAGCCCAGGCAACAGGCCACACGGGGTCGGCTGCCTCGGTCGTCCTGCTCCTCCATGGAGCCCAGCCCTGGAGGCCCCAGGGCTAGGTTAAGCCCCAGTGAGGACCAGTAGGGGAGAGCCAGCTCTAGCCTCTCCCACCAGATCTGCACAGCAGTCACCAAACCCAGGGCCAGAGGCCCAAAGAGGGGTGGTAGGCCCTGGCCTGAGTGTCAGGAACAGCCAGGGCCAGAGCTGGCACCTGGGAGAATCCACAGCACTGCCAGCTCACAGCCAGGAGCCAGGTCTCCTGGGTGAGTCAGTGCGAGCGGGGTGGGGAAGAAGCGGGTACACATCACATACCCACCAGCCAGACACACTTCACCTGGTGAGAGCTGGCCCCAGGGGAGACCCAGGAGGCCTCAGGCAAGACCCAGCTAGACCCAGGTACACATAGGTGAGACCCAGGAGGACCCAGGGCAGACCCAGCTGAATGTGGGTTAGTCCTACCTTGGAAAAAGCTCTTCACTCGCAGGTAACTGACGCTGAGGCGCAGGACGGAAAGCTTGTCCAGCTTGGAGATGACATCGGGTGGAAACGGCAGCAGGCTGGCCAGGTGGTCCAGCTCTGCGTTGAGGCGGTCCCGGTGCCGCTTGGAAGGGTTAGACTTCTCAGCCCCCAGGGCGGGCCTCCTGTGGGAGACGCCTCAGTCAGACAGGCTTCTCCACTGAAGCACTGGCTCCACGGGGTGGAAAGCTGCTCTCCAGGGGCATTCAAGCTGCCGCCAAGAGAAAAGTGCAGGCAACAACTAGAAGTCGCCTGAAGACAACACACTGAAAAACCAAAATGTACATCGTAAACTGTAACTCAACAGAGAGAAACCAAGAACAAACTGGTGCGAGAACAGCTCGGGCGAGGACAAAGTGCAGCCACCTGGCCGTGGGAGGCTGGCATGCGTCTTGACCTCTCGGTTGGTTCCCTGAGGTGGGAGGAGGACATGCGACCTTTGGCCTTCTAGGTAAAAGAGTGTGTGTGGAAAACCCCACGCTCTTTCAGCGTCCTTCAGGGTCTCCCGGTCTTCAGGGCCTTGCCTGGCACATGCCAGGAAAAGCAAGAAGCTTCTCACGGCACCTACAGGTAAGACCTGAAACTCCTGACTCCACACCTGACTCCAACAAGCCTCTTGGGCCTTGCAGCTCCCAGGCTGTGCCTTGTAGTGCGAGAGGCCTTCTGGCTTCACTGTGGCCTCTGCAGAGCGGGGCTCAAGAAGGCTGGCATGAGAATGTTCGAGGACCTTCAGTGCAAAGAGCCTGGGGACCCGCCACTCCTAGGCCCAGCAGACGTGGCTGTGGCCAAGGAAGGGACAGAAAATGCCTCACTCAAATCTCTGAGGAGGCCATGGCAGACCTGCTCTGCCCACACAGGAGGATCATCCTGCCAGGACTTCAAACCACGATGCCTAGAGATAGGTCCAGGGCCAACCTGCCCCAACATGACAGGACATTCATCTCACAGTTCATGCCACAGTGACCGTTCCCTTGATCTGTGATCTCACCTCACAGTGACCGTGCTCTTATCTCTCTTACTTCAGAGGGACTGATCCATTCATCTGACATCACAGTGGCAGTGCCTTCGTCTGACTCTCTCAAGCCAGTATAACGCTCCCTTCATCCGACCCTCTCCCCTCAGAATGAATGTTCCCTCCATCTGACCCTCTCCGGTTAGAGTGAGGGTCCCCTCACCTGACCCTACACCTCAGTGTGACAATCCCCTTCATCTGACCCTCTCACCTCAGATTGATGGTCCCTTCATCTGACCCTCTCACCTAGGAGTGACAGTTCATTCAGCTGACCCTCTCACCTCAGAATGACTTTCCCCTTCATCTGACCCTCTCAACTCAGAATGATGTCCCCTAATCTGATCTTCTTACCTCCGTGTGACAATTTCTTCTTCTGACCCTCTCACCTCAGCATGATGGTCTCTTCTCATCTGACCCTCTCATCTCAGAGTGATGGTCCCTTCATCTGACCCTTCCACCTCAGAATGATGGTCTCCTCATATAATGCTCTCACCTCAGCATGACGATCCCTTCATCTGACCCACTCAACTCAGAATGACTGTCCCCTTCATCTGACACTCGCTGCAGAGTAACAATCCCCTTCATCTGACCCTCTCACCACGATTGACGGTCGCCTTCATCTGACCCTCTCACCTCAGCGTGACAGTCCCTTGATCTGCCTCACCTCAGAGTGACGGTCCCCTCATCTGACCCTCTCACTTCAGAATGATGGTCCCCTCATGACCATGACCCTCTCTGAGTGACAGTCCCCTCAGATGACCCTATGGCCTCACAGTAACAATCTTCTTCTTCTGACACTACCACCTCACAGTGACTGTCCCTGTGTGTGACCTTCTTATCTCACAGTGACAGTCTCCTTCATCTGGTCCTCTTAATCACCACAGAAACTACTTCACCTCATTCTAGATATCACCCACAGATAATTGTGCAAAAGTAAAAATGGTAGCCAGTGCAGAGACCAGTTCCTGGGAATGGTTAGGGAGACGGAGCAGAGTGCATTCAGGCAGAACCACAGAAGTGGTCTGGCCTGACTTACCAGACACCAAACCTCCGATAAACAATAGGAGTCCCACCATTGTGATGTACCTTGCTGTCATCGTGGTACATCACAGTGGTGGGACTCCTATTGTTTATTGGAGGTTTGGTGTCTTTTGTTCAGAAGTTCCTTATTTTTCTATCATGTTTGCAGTTATAAATAAGCTGACAGCCTGCAGGCTACAAGTCTTAAGCCATTCCTTCTATCAGAAACTCCACCACAAGAGCCCTTCCCTTTCTTTGTCTAATGACCTACTCCATAAACCAATTACAAGTAGCCTCACAGCATCAAATCCAGAGCTACTCAGGTTTTATTTTTGGTTTTATTTTTTTAAGTTGAGATGTAATTCACATAACAAAACTATCCATCTAAAAGTGAACAGTTTAGTGGTATTTAGTGCAAACACAAGTTGTGCAACCATCACCTCTATCTAGCTCCAAACATTGTTATCATCACAAGAGAGCCCCCTTAACCTATTAGCAGTCTCTCCTGATTCTCTTTCCTCTAGACCCCGGCCACCAACAACCTGCTTTCTGTCTTTATAGATTTGCCTATTAAGGATATTTAAGATAAGTGGAATCAAACAATACATGACCTTTTGTGTTTAGCTTCTTTCACATGGCCTAATATTTTCAAGGTTAATCTATGTTGTATTATGTGTTAGTGCTTCATTCCTTTTTATGGCTGAGTAATATTCTAGTGTGTGAACAGACCACATATGAACGTTTCGGTTGTTTCCTCTGCTTGGCTATTGTGAATAAAGCTGCAGTGAACACCCATTTAGAAGATTTTGTTTGAACACATGCTTTCAATTCTCTTGGATATATAATCAGGAGTGGAATTGCTGGGTCATGTTAATTCTATGTTTAATTATTAATTTTTGAGATAGGATCTTGCTCTGTCACCAACACTGGAGTGCAGTGGTGCAATCATATCTCACTGCAGCTTCAAACTCCTGGGCTCAAGCAATCCTCCCACCTCAGCCTCCCTAGTAGCTAGGACTACAGGTATACAGCATCACACCCGGATACTTTTTTTTTTTGGTAGAGACAGAGTCTCAATATGTTGCCCAGGCTAGTCTCAAACTCCTGGCCTCAAGCAATCCTCCTGCCTCAGCCTCCCAAAATGCGGGATTACAGGCATGAGTGACCATGCCTGGCCTATATTTAACTTTTGGAGGAACCACCCAACTGCTTTCCACAGTGGCTACACCAGTCTACATTCCCATCAGCAATGTATAAGGGCTCCAGTTTCTCCACACCCTTACCTACATGTATTACTTTCCTTTTTTTTTTTTTCTGAGTTGGAATCTCACTCCGTCGACCAGGCTAGAGTGCAGCTCACAGCCACCCCAGCATCGACCTGCTGGGCTCCGGTGATCCTTTCACCTCAGCCTTCCAAGGAGCCAGAACTACAGGCGCACACTACAACGCCTGGCTAATACTTTCCTTTCTTTAATGGTGGTCATTCTAGTGGACCAAAAGTGGCATCTCCCTGTGGTTTTGCTTTGCATTTCTCTAATGGCTAATGATGTTGAGTACTGTCTCATGTGCTTGCTGTCCACTGGTGTATCTTCTTTGGAGAGATATTGTTGCAAGTCCTTTGCTCAGTGTTACATTGACTGTTTGTCTTTTTGTTCTTGAACTCCAAGAATCCTGTATGTTCAGGCTATGAGAATCCTGCCAAGTACGTGTTCTACAATATTCTCTCCCATTCTATGGATTATCTTTGGTCACCTTTAGACTTTCTGGTTTTTTGTAATGTGGCACTCACCAAAAATGACTCAACCTGCTAGCCAGAGAATAAACAGGAAGGAGAACCTGGGGATAAACAGGACCATGCTAGAGTACACTGGCATGCCCTGGCCAGAGGAGAGGCCCACCTGCCAGGGAAGAACACCTGTGGCCTCCCCAGAAAGCGAGGGGATGCCTGATTGGCAGGTAGCCATCGAGGGAGGTCGGAGAGGGACACCAGGAAGATGGGCGAGCCAGCCGATGGCCAGCAGCAGCAGAGAGGGTGGGCTACGGACACACGGCAGGCGTGCGCAGGCACTGGAGCAATGCCCTGCCAGGCCACACAGCGCCTTCACCCAGTCCACATGGCTGTGCTATGGTTTGAGTGCTCATCCCCTCCAAAACTCCTGTTGAAACTTAACCTCCCCTGTGGCAGTATTGCGAGGTGGGCCTTTAAGAAGTGATTGATCACAAGGGCACTATGACCGGGTTACTATAGATGCATAGACGGGCTCGTGGGGTCAAGAGTTACCACGAGAGGGGAACTGGTGGCTTCATAACAAAAGGAGGAGCAACCCGAGCCACCTGCCCCACTGCCTCGCTGTCTGACAGCCTCGAGCTCTGGACTCAGAGTCCTGCCTGCAAGATGGCTTCACCAGATGCAGCCCCTTCCCATGGACTTCTCAGTCTCCATAACTGTGAGAAATAAACTCCTTTTCCTATAAATCATTCAGTTTCAGGTATTCTGCTATAAGCAACAGAAACAGGCCAAGACAGACTTTGTCCTCCAAGGTCACATGTGTCCTCCTTGCCTCCAGCTCACGTCTGTGGATGCCTGCCTGCCCGCCCTCACATGGTGCTTGTACCTTCCCTCGGCTGCCTCAGCACCCGGTGCCATCCCCACCTGGGCAAGGCCTCTCTGCATCATGGCCGGCTCAGATCCCACCCCACGTAGAGCTGCCTCTCCTTGAGGGTGGGGCCCGTCACCCAGCTGAGCCATGGCTGTTCTCTGCCTCCCCCAAGGCCTTTTTGCCTGGCACCAAAGGGGAGGGCCATTTCCTGGTGAAGGAGAGGGTGTTCAAGGAGCTTCACTCCTCCAGACATTCTCAGAGCACCTGATGGACCTGATGCAGGTGCCACCACCAGCCTCCACTCCCAGCTCCATGAGTGCTGACCCACATAGGTGGGCAGAAGGGGTGGGGACTGCCATCATGGGGCTGGGAGGAGGGGATGCTGGCCATGGACTGAGGTGCAGGAGCCAGTGAGGAGGCACAGGGAAGATGCTCCAGCTCACTCCAGGGTGGAGGAGACTCAGCGGGTGGTGACGGGAACCAGGGAGTTCAATCCAAAACCCTCAGCACAGAAGCAGGTGGGGGAGGTAGCAAGCCAGCTAGCAGGAAGGAGAGTTACAGAGGATGCCTCGAGGCACCAGAAACAAAAGTACCTGAGGATCAATCCAACAAAAGATGCCAGGGCTACACAATGACACTGGAAAAACTTTGAAAGACCAAAATAAACAGAAAGAATACTGTGTTCTTGGATTGGAAGGCTTATTATTGTTAAGATGGCAATTCTCCCTCAAACTGATATATATATTCAATGCAATCTAATTCCAACAGGAATTTTTACAGAAATTGACAAAGTGATTCTAAAATGTACATGGAAAAGCAAGAGACCTAGAATAGCCAGCTAAAAAGGAGAACACGGTGGGAGGACTTATCCTACTGATTTTAAGCCTTCTCTAAAACCACAATATTAAAGATGCTTTGGTTAATAGAGAAAACATAGAAATACAGACGAACAGAATAGAGTGAATATAGTAGACACATATTTTTCATTGAGTCTATTGATTTTACATTATTCCACATAGATACTAGAGCAATTCAATAGGGAAAGGAAAGTCTTTTCCAGAAATGGTGTCAGATCAACTGTATATTCATGAAAACAAATGAACTAGTCTCACACAAGATCCCAAAATTAACTCAAAATGGATTATATAGCTAAATACTATAAAGCTTTACAAGTTAACATGTGCAAAAATCTGAGCCCTCAGGATAGTCATGGGTCTCCTAGAACACAAAAAGAACAAAAAATTAATAAAGCAGTCTTCATCAAAAGCTTTAAAAATATCTTTTGAAAGAATATTAAGAAAATGAAAAGTCATCAACTGGAAGAAACAAGGGCTTGCATCCAGGATATGTGAAACAAACAAACAAACAAAAAGAAACCACACTTGCAACTCAATACTATAAAAAAAACAAACCAATAAGAATATAGGCAAGTTATTTAAACAGACACTTCACCAGATTAGATATATGGATGATGAGTAGACACATAAGAATTTATTCAACACCATTAGTCATCAGGGAAATGGAAATCAAAACCCTGATGAGATACCACCAACCCATGAGGACGGCCCCGATGAAAAAGACTGGCCATGACAAGTACTGGTGAGAATGGAGAGAGCTGGAACCCTCCTGCGCCGTCACTGGGAACATGACGTGGTACAACTGCTTTGAAAAACAGCTAGATGGATTCTTAGAAAGTTAACATGCACTGAGAGACAAAAAACATATACCAATACAGACTTGTAAAAAAATGTTTGTGGCAGCTTTATTTGTGACAGCCCAAAACTGGGAACATCCAAAATGTCTCTCTGCACGTGAATAAGCAAACCTGGCATACCCATGCATCTGCAATAAAAGGAGCACACTTGACGCAAACAGATACGGACGAGTCTAGAATCACTATGCCAAGAGAAGGCAACCAACAAAGACAGGTGCACATGCCCAGCAGCCCCCCACTAAGTTAGCACCACTGCCTTCATGAAGATGCCCACGCTTGACATGCCAGCCTCCTCCACCTCCCTGCACCTCACCTTTTGGCACACACAGCCAGGACTTGTGATTGCAGCAGGTGTGCGTGTCTGGGTCTGAGACACTGAAGCCACTCACTGTCTTTCGTTGCCCTGCAAATCAGCTTTTGTCTTTTGTTCTTTTCCGTTTATTTTTTCCTCTTTTTCTCAAGTGCTCAGAAGTTTTAAATTTAAACATATACATATTATTTTTTAAGGAACGTGTTAGAAGATATAATGGGACTATTCTGATATAAATCTGAAGCAGGAAAGATCTTTCTAATCATGATGTAAAATTAATTAGCCACAAAGAAAAGATCAATAAATTCAATTTCATACAAGTTCAGTTTTTTCCCACATGGCAAAGAACACACAAGTAAAATCAAAACCAGGGTAAAATATTGAAACTCGTTCAATAATTAATTTCCTAATTCACAAACCAAGAAGGACAAACACATAAATGATCTAATTTTTAAGATGAGCAAGAGATAAAACATAGATGGCTCACAGAAAAGGGAATACAAAAAGCTCTTAGGCCTCGCTTGTGATCAGAGGATGCACATTCAAGTCTCCAAAGTCGGGAACACACCATGTGCCAGGCCCAGGGAGGAGGCACGGATGAGGACTTAGCTGGGTACAGCTCTCGAACTTGGAAGTTTGGTCACAACTGCGACATCACACCTGCTCCTCCCCTTTGACAGAGCAAGTTTCACGTCTAGGTACTTACCCTCCCCATGCATGAGCGTGGGATGTGGGACTCGATTCCACCCTCCCTGCAAGACTGTAATGTGTTACTGTTTCGTGGATTCAGAAAGAAGACAAGAGACCCCGAGTCACAGACAAAGTGCTTACCACTCAGGCAGTACGGGCTGCAGTGTATCATCATTTACCCTGTGTCTCTACATCCCATGGGGGACGCGAAAGGTCCTAACTGGTGCTACATGTGCAGTGGATTTTTGCTGTGTCCAGGAACACTGAGCTTCAGGAACCTACCACATTTACAGGGAACTGTCAACAAGGCGCCCTGTCCCAAAGGGAAGCATCACCTTATCCCTCAAACCCAACCCTGAGAGTCCAGGTGAAGAGTCGTCAGGGCCCATTACTTTAGAGTAACCAACACAAACACACCAGCAAGCTCAGCATCTGCGAAGACTTCGGCTGACAACAAGCACCAGCAGAGGGCTGGCAAACAAACCTCAGCATGCCGCTACACTGTGTAGCCAAAATGGGGTGTGTGGTTGGGGGATGATCGCTAAGGAGGACAGCAGTGTGCACAAAGCTGGAATTCGTATGCCAAGGCAGGAAGCCTATAAACTGCACGTGCACATTTGCTAGTTCATTCACAAAATATCTCAGGAGCGATTCACCAGAAACTGTCAAAATCAGATGCCTCCAGGCAGGGCCAGGTTGAGGAGCCGGCCAAGTCTTGAATTAGTCGAACACACCACCCGCTCAAAGCATTGATCGGCAGGTGAAAGGCAGATGCCCGGTGCCCCGAAAACTCACTGCCTCAAGCTTTTGAATTGGGACAAAAACACAGTAAAAGCAGGGAATCTAGTTCTGATTCTTCCCTAGACTGCCCTACCGCAGAGGCCACTGTATTTGCAGCCATGTGCCAAGTCGCTGCCACGAGTCTCTCACATCACATACCCAGGGACACATTCCACTGCCACTCCTGAGAAGACAGTCATGGAAACACCTCAGCCCTTCTCTGGCTCCTCCTACATGCAGCCAGCTCTGTCCTCCCTGGCCCCCAGAATGCTGCCCCTTCCCTGCAGACCCCCAGCACTTCCTGAATCCTGGTCCCCAGTTCCATCTGAGCCCTTCAGCGCTCAGGATGCCCCAAGGCCACACAATCAGGTCAGGCAGAAAGACCACCTTCTGCGGTCCTGCCCCCAAGAAGTCGACCTCAGCTTCACAGTGAGTGTGTGTGTCGGGCAGTGGATGCCACTTGCACAGAATCCTGCAGCCACTGAAGGCCAGGAGGGCGCTTCCGTCCAGACCCAGACCCACACACAGACACTGATGCAGGAGTACACACAGCCCTCACGTGGAGTCTCACACACACTCACACATGGCCTTACACACCCAGCTGTGTCACACACAGGGAAGTCACATCCACAACTGTGCAGTACATGCTGCTGTGTCAAGCAACTCATTTCCCAGTCCACGGACCCCGCAGGAGCAGCTGGGCACTGTGTCCCCCTGAGGGTGCCACTCCTTTGCTGCCCTCCCCACAGGTGGTTGCCAAATTCCAGTCATTGCCGCCAGCACCACACACTGCCTGGCTTGGCCAGCCCAGACTCCAGAGGGCCCCGCCGCGGGCAGGCAGAGGGACCCAGAGCACAGCCTTTGTGTCCCCAGAGGGCGGGATCTTGGGCCCTGGACCCTCCTCTCCACTCTGACTAAAGCTTCCAGAGGCCCATAGGCCCCTGTCGCCTGTGGTGAAGTCTCAGAGGCTCTAGTGGTGTCCTCCCTGGGGCTGTTAGAGAGAATGAAGGTTCCAACATGTGGACGCATCTGGAAGGATGCGTGGATGTTCCACAAAGCCTGTCACCTGACCCTGCCCTCGCCCTCCCCCGGGGATCAGGACAGCAGCCAGCAAGCCCTGGCAAGTTCACGAGGGACCCCCCACTGGAGAGTTGGGCCACCTAGGCCCGCCTACACGGGTGGATCCCATGCGGCCTGGCTGCCCTGGGATGTATCTGCTGGACTCTCACATCAGGCACAATGGCGCCACAACTGTGTCACACCGACACCAGGAAGCCTGCTAAAACCTCTTCCTGGCTCACTTTGTTCCTAAAAGTCACTATTTTCTATGAAAATGCAAACACTTCCCGCTTTGTGGTGACAGCAAAAGTGGAAGACACGTTACTGTTTCTGAAGGGGTTTCCGGCGTTTCCTCCCCGCATACATGCACTCCCCTGGTGGAATCATCATCTTGGGTTCTGGAAAACAAAGGGAGCGTGTTAGTCATGTGAGCAACCCCACGTGACCCCTGCCTCCGGTGCCCACCACGACGTCTCAAAGCCACAAAAGGCAGGAGCATGGCCGAGGCCCACTCTGCTGGGGCGGGTGCCCCGCTGTCCCAGCACACCCCACACAGCTCCGGCCAGGGCAGGGTTCCCGCTGACTGCGACGGTCCCAGCAGGGCCTCCTTCTACCCCTGGGCCTCTTGTGCGCAGAAAGAGCTGGAAGGACACAGTGGGGTCACTGTCCCTTGGCTGGGACACTTGAGCACCACCCAGTGAGTACGGGCCAGGGCCACTTTCATGTCTTCCTGAGACAAAGTCCACCCTTGGTCCTCCCTTGGTGCCAGGTGGCTCCTGTCCTCTTCTCGAGAAGGGCCTGCTCAGCACACGATGGAGGGAGACAGATGTCCCAAGCTGCTGGCGAAACCATCACACAGGCGGGCATGGGGCCCTGGTCAAGACTCTGGGCAGCCTGCTGCCTTCAAAGCTCATCACCTTCAAGAGGCACACGGGGCTGTGTGATGTCCTCCTGTGATGTCATCTACTGGTGGCGTTGGTGGAGGGTCTTCTTCCTCTTCTCCTCCCTGCCCTTGATGACCTTGCGTTTGGGGCCAACGGGCTTTCTCGTTCCCACGTAAAATTTTACTTGACTCTCCATGCAGGGCTTCCACTTAGGTCACTAACTCACAGCGCCCTAAGCCCAACTGACCACACCCACTGGCCACCACCAGCAGTGCTGGACACAGGCACAGGCATCCGAGCAGAGGTCCCCAAGGAGCTGTCCACCGTCTGTTCCCCAGGCTGGTCAGCTCACCCATGCCCCAATCCAGGGAGGACATTCATCCTTCTTGTCACAGAACGTCGACTTTTTCATGCAGGGAGGACTTCTGCAGCAACCACCCCACGCCAGGCTCTGAGCCAAGCGCCTTGGAGAGGAGGTTAAGAGCCCTCATCTGACAGCAAGTGTGGCCACCTGGAAGAGGAGGCCGACTCAAACACCCAGTTTCTACCCTGTGTGGAAAGGGCCCGTAAGAACATCAGAATAAGTGTCATGCACTGACTCTGAAAATAAAGAAATAGGTAGGTAGAAAAAGCTACACCATCCAAACACGAACCAAACGAAGCCAGAGAGGCTCTATGAGTATCAGAGAACACTTTGAAACAAGGAATATCACCAGGGACGAAGAGGTGTATCACAGAATAAAAAGCAGTCAATTTTCCAAAAAGACAAGGCCATCCTACATGTGTAGGTACCTAGGAACAGAGCTTCAAAGTGCATGAAGCAAGGTCAGGCACAATGGTTCATGCTGGTAATCCCAGCAGTTTAGGAGCACTGAGGCAGGAGGGTCCCTTGAGCCAGGAGTTTGAGAACAGCCTGGGCAACACAGCGAGATCTTGTCTCTATGAAAAACTTAGTTGGGTGTGGTGGCATGCACCTGTAGTCACAGCTACTTGGGAGGCTGAGGTAGAAGGATCACCTGAGCCCAGGAGGTCGAGGCCAAGATGAGTCATGATTGTGCCACTGCATTATAGCCTGGGCAATATAGTGAGGCCCCAACTCAAAAAGGTTCATGAAACAAAAACTAATAAAACTGAAAGAATGATCATCAGAGACATCAACATTGCTATCTCAGCAACCAGTAGAACAAGTAAACAAAATCAGTAAGGATACAGAATAACCAAACAACAGACCTGAGTTCATAGAAATTTATAGAACACTTCATCCAACAATAGCAAAGTACACATTCTTTTCACATGGAACATTCACCAAGATGGACCTTATTCTGGTACTGAAAACAATCCTTTAAAAATGTTTTCAAAAATAGAAATCATATAAAGTATGTTATCTGACATAATGGAATTAAACTAGAAAGCTATCTGGAAAATTCCCAAATATTTGAAAAACAATCCACTTCTAAATAAATAACCACAGGTCAAAGAGGAAGTTTCAAAGAAATATTCTGAACTAAGTAAAAATTAAAATACAAACATATTATTCTTTGTGAGATGCAGCTAGCCAGTACTTTGATGGAAACTGATAGCATAAAATGCTTATATCAGAGAAAATAAAAGGCCTAAAATAAGTAGTCTAACCTTCCAACTTCAGTAACAAGAAGAGAAAATAAATCTAAGTCAGGCAGAAGGATGGGAAGAGAAGGCAAAAAACTTAAAACACAAAAATGAAAAAAAAAATTTATGAAACCAAAAGTTGGTTCTTTGAAAAAAATCAACAAAATTGATAAACCTCTAGCCATACTAATCAAGAAATAGAGAAGACACAAATTGCTAATATCAGGAATGAAAGGGAAAACATTACTACAGATCCCACAGACATTAAAAGGAAAATAGAAGACTATAGCTACGAATTGAATTGTGTTCCCCCCAAATTCATGTGTTGAACCCCTAACCCTTCATGTGACTGTACTGGAGATCGAGAGTTTGCCCTCATAGCTGATTAAGGTTAAATGATGTTATAAGTATGAGGCCCTGATCCCATAGAACTGGTTCCCTTGTAAGAAGAAGAGGTTGGGCTCAGTGGCTCAGCCTGTAATCCCAGCACTTTGGGCTGCCGAGGCAAGTGGATTGCCTGAGCCCACTGGCTTGAGGCCAGTCAGGGCAACTTGGTGAGACCTCGTCTCTACAATAAATCAAAAACTAACCAGGCATGGTAGTGCATGCCTATAGTTCCAGTTACTTGGAAGGCTGAGACAGAAGGATCACTGGAGCCCAGCAGGTTGATGCTGGGGTGGCTGTGAGCATGTCACTGCACTCCAGCCTGGGCGATGGAGTGAGACTCTAACTCGAAGGAGGAAGGAGGAGGAGGAGGAGGAAGAGGAGGAAGAAGGAAGAAGAAGGAGGAGGAAGGAGGAAGAAGGAGAAAAAGAAGAAACAACACCAGAGCTCGCTCTCTTCATTGAGTGAGGATACAGCAAGAAAGCAGCCATCTGCAAACCAGGAAGAGAGTCTTCACCAGAAACCAAATCAGTCAACACCTTGATCCCACCCCCAGAACTTTGAGAAATAAATTTCTGTTGCTTAAGATATCCACTCTGTGGTATTTGCTATAGCAGCCCAAGCAGACTAAGACAAATACTATTCCCACAAATTAAAAAACTCAGATGAAATGGAGGAAGCTTTTTGAATGACAAAAACTATCAAAGCTCATTGAAGAAAACAAAGATAACCTGGATAGCCCTACAGCTATTCCAATGACAACAGCAACAACAAAAACCCAAGCCCATATGGTTTCACTGGTAGCATATTCTACTAAAATAAAGAAAAACAAAAACAATTCTCTATAATCTTTAGCAGAAAATCAAAGAAAATATTTTAAGTTAGCAACCTACTTATGAGTTCAGCATTACTTTATACCAAGCCAAAGACATTATAAGAAAAGAAAACTACAGACCAACATCGCACATGAACATAAACACAAAAATCCTCAGTTAACTATAGGTAGTTTAGCCAGGCATGGTAGCACATGCCTGTAGTTCCAGCTACTTGGAAGGCTGAAGTGAAAGGATTGCCAGAGCCCAGCAGGTTGATGCTGGTGTCCATGAGTGTGCCACTGCATTCCAGCCTGGGCAACGGAGACTCCAACTCAAAAAAAAAAAAAAAAAGAGAGAGATTTCTTTAAAAAATATATATAGGTATTCACAAATGGAATCCATCAATACATAAAAAGGATAATAAATCACAGCCAAGTAAAGTTTATCTAAGAAATTCAAGACTGCTTCAACATCCAAAAGTCACTGTAATTCACTGTATTAATAAACTGAAAAGAAATACACATGATCATCTGAATACTGCAAAAAAGTATTTGACTAAATCCAAATCCACTCATGATAATTTTTTAAAAATCTCTCATCAAACAAGGACTAGGAAACTTAAATAACTTGATAAAGGACATCTACAAAATGCCTATAGCTAACATCACACCTAACAGCAAAGGACTGACTGCTTTCCTCAGAGATCATGAACAAGGTCAAGGTGCTGTTTCACCACTCCCATTAAACATCACATTTATATACTAGCCAGGGCAATACAGTGAGAAAATAAACAGAAGTCATAAAACTTGGAAAAGAAGAAGTAAAATTTTATCTGTTTACAGACAACAAGATGGTACAGGTAGGAAATTCCAAAAATTGCACTAAAATAAATAAATTACACTAATTATTGAGTTCAGTGGGGCCATACAGTAAAAGGATAACACACCAAATTCAATTGCATTTTTACATACTAGCAATGAACAAGAGGAATTTAGGTTTTTGAAAACTACTACCATATACAATAGCGCCCAAATAAAAACTAAAACACTTAAGTATTCCAAGAGGCCTAATATGTGTGTAACCAGGCCCCTACTGAATAGGAGGGGAAAGGAGATGACAAAAATGTAATAAATAATGGCAGACATATTTTCCAAATGTAGTGAAAATTGTGAACTTGCAGATCCAAGAAGCTCAATGAGCACCTGGCATACGAAACATGAGGAAAATTACACCAAGGTATATCATAATCAAATTGCTCATAAAGAGTATTAGGTGGGATAATTTTAAAAGATAGCAAACACGGGTTCAAGACCAGCCCAGGCAACTTGGCGAGACCTCGTCTCTACAATAAAATTAAAAATAGCCAGGAGTGGTGGTGTGTCTGTAGTTCTGGATATTCGGAAGGCTGAGGCGGAAGGGTCACCGGAGCCCAGCAGGTTGACACTGGGGTGACTGTGAGCATGTGTGCCACTGCACTCCAGTCTGGGCGAAGGAGTGAGACTTCAATTCAAAAAAAAAAAAGACAGTAAAAAATAGGCATTGGGTGTAACAGCAGATTCCTCATCAGAAATAATGCAAGCAAGAAAGCAGTGAAGCTGCATCTTTAAAGCAACAAAAGAAAAAATCCTGAAACCTAGAATTCTGTATCCTGTGAAAGCATCTTTCAAAAATGAACATGAAATAAAGAGTTCTTGGACACACAAAATCTGAAAGAACTCATTGCCAGCTGACACACATGGTAAGAAATATTAAAAGCCAGGCTCGGTGGCTCAGCCTGTAATCTCACGCTTTGGGAGACTGAGGTGAGTGGATTGACTAAGCCCGCAGGTTCGAGACCCAAATGGGCAACTTGGCAAGTTCTCATCTCTACAATAAATCAAAAAATTAACCAGGCGTGGTAGAGCGCACCTGTAGCTCCAGCTACTCGGAAGGTTGAGGTGGAATGATTGCCGGACCCCAGCAGGTCGAGGCTGCAGTGGTCGGGAGTGGCCACTGCACTCCAGTCTGGGCACCAGAGTGAGACTTCAACTCAAAAAAGAAAAGAAATATTAAAGGAAGTCTTCAGGACAAAGGAAAATGAATGACACCAGATTATAATATAGACTACAAAATGGATCAAAAGCACAGGAAATGGCAACTATGTGGATAAATGTGCATGATTTTTTTCTTATTATTTAGATATCTTTAAAAGATAGCTGACTGGGTTGGGCATGGTGATTCATGCCTGTAACCCCAGCACTTTGGGAGGCCAAGACTTGAGCCCAGGAGTTTGAGACCAGTCTGGGCAACATAGCAAGACCTCATCTACATGCTCTGTGCCCCCAAATAGAAAACAGATAGTCAGGTGTAGTGGTGCACACCTGTAGTTCCAGCTACTGAGGAGGCTGAGACAGGAGGATCACCTGAGTCCAGGAGGTTGAAGCTGCAGTGAGCCATGTGTATGCCACTGCACTCCAGCCTTGGTTATAGAGTGAGACCCCCAACTAAAAATAAAAAAGATAACTGACTGATTAAACAATAATAACAGTGTATCATGGGGTTAACAGCATATGTGGACATCAAGTGTACGGCAGCTATGGCACAGAGGCCAGTCAGGGCAGAAATACCGATCATGAGGTGGTATGACAGTACTTGAGAGTTGCGCGGTTATCAATTTGTCCCTTCTAGATACCACATTCGCCCTTCCCTGCTTGCTCTGTGTGAATGGGTTGGATCTTTTGAGCATTTCTTCTTACGGTGATCATATTACTATCCTTGCCAGTGGAGGATTCTGGAAGGAAGAAGAGGTATTTCAGGGTTCTAGAGTTTCTGATTTTTCTTTCTGTTCCTGCTCACCACCGCCAGAAACAAGGAAACTCGCGAACTTCTCGGCCATCCAAGGGTCTGAACCACACGTTCCACAGAGGCCTGGACCCCAGCTTTGGGGAGGGAGCCCCCTTCTGAGCGTGCTTCTTGGGCACTCTCCCACCCTTTGGAGTTCTCTTTTCATCTCTACTGTTGTAATTAATACTTCTTTACACACACATACACACACACACACACATATATATTTTTTGAGCTGAAGTCTCACTCTGTCGCCCAGACTGGAGGGCAGTGGCCGCTCCCGGCCACCGCAGCCTCGACCTGCTGGGCTCCGGCGATCCTTCCACCTCAGCCTTCCGAGTAGCTGGAACTACAGGCGCGCGCTACCACGCCCGGCTAATTTTTGATGTATTGTGGAGATGAGGTCTCGCCAAGTTGCCCAGGCGGGTCTCGAACCTGCAGACTCAGGCAATCCACTCACCTCAGCCTCCCAAAGGCGCGGGATTACAGGCTGAGCCACCGAGCCCGGCTCACACATATATTTTTTGAGTCAGAGTCTCACTCTGTTACCCAGGCTGGAGTGCAGTAGCATGCTCACAGCTACTGCAGCCTTGACCTGCTGGGCTCAGGCGGTCCTTCTGCCTCAGGCTTCCGAATAGCTGGAACCACAGGTGTGCGCCACCATGCCCAGCTAATTTTTAAGTTTATTGTAGAGATGAGGTCTTGCCAAGTTGCTCAGGCTGGTCTTGAACCCCTGGGCTCAGGCAATCCTCCCACCTCCATCTCCCAGAGTGGTGGGATCACAGGCGTGAACCACCGTTCCTGGTGTAATACTTTCTAATATCAAAATTTTTCAGCCCGACTCGGTGGCTCAGCCTGTAATCCCGCGCCTTTGGGAGGCTGAGGTGAGTGGACTGCCTGAGTCTGCAGGTTCGAGACCCGCCTGGGCAACTTGGCGAGACCTCATCTCCACAATACATCAAAAAATCAGCCGGGCGTGGTAGCGCGCGCCTGTAGTTCCGGCTACTCGGAAGCCTGAGGCGGAGGGATCGCCGGAGCCCAGCGGGTCGAGGCTGCGGGGGCCGGGAGCGGCCACTGCCCTCCAGTCTGGGCGACAGCGTGAGACTCCAGCTCAAAAAAAAGAAAGAAAGAAAACATTAACTTAAAGCTGATTAAAGGCCTTAATGTCAGGGCTGAAACGGCAACAGTTCCAGGAAAACCAAGGGATTCTCTCCTCGCGGCGGCAGACCTGACCATGACCTTGACACAGCGGCCGGCGCACCGCAACGTCACCCGGGCACACGGAGCGAAGCGGAACTGGAGCGCTGGGCTTCGGAAAGCTCGACGCTTGCGACTCGAAGGACGCCGCCTCGCAGAGGAAAGTCAGCCGCAGCACGGGGGAAGCCCTCCCATCGCCGCCCGCCCGTCGGGCCCGC
>NW_007259552.1:317765-322639 GCF_000164805.1 Carlito syrichta | reverse complement strand
GATAAACCGCGCGGAATCCTCGCTCCTGCCACACCCAGGCAAAGCCAGCGGGCCCCACCCGCCACCTTCGGACTCACACCTCCAGGGGAAAGCCCCCCAACAAAAGGAAGCCAAAAATAAGAAAAGGCGACATACAGCCTCGGGACTCGTGAAAAAGCCGGGTGATGCGACACCCCGGGAGAAACATAATGATTCTCCAGCAGTACTTCTCAACCGAAAGCAAATCATCAAAATCCCAGGTAAAGAAGTCCAAACTCTGATTTTAAAGAAGTTCAGTAAGATGTATAAGCAATCTGAAAACCAATACAAACAGTCTGGAAAATCAGTTCAGGATATGAATGAGAAATGCACCGAGAAAACATATATCATAAACCAACAAACAAAACCCAGAACTGAAAAATTCATCAATGAAAATACAAAATACATTTGAAAGCTTCAATAAAAGCCTAGACCAAGCAGAAGAAACAATTCCAGAACTTGAAGACAGATGTTTTGAAATAATCTAGTCAGACAAAAGTAAAGAAAAAAAATGAATAAAGCCCTTAAGACTTTGGCACTATGTAAAGTAACTGAATTTATGAATTATCTGTACTCCTGAGGATGTAGAGAGATCAAAGGGCTTACAAAAATTATTTAATGAAATAATAGATGAAAACATCCCAAGTCTAGCAAGAGATCGACACATCCAGACATGGGAGGCTCAGCAATCCCCAGAAAAATACAATGCAAAATAGACTTTGCCATGGCACATTATAAATCAGAAAGTCTCAAATCAAACTGTAGGTGTTAACTCTAAAAACAGCAAAAGAAAAACATCTAGTCACCTATAAAGGAAACCCCAGCTGGGTGCAGAGGTTCACACCTCCAATCCCAGCACTTTGGGAGGTGAATGCAAGAGGACTGCCTGAGCCTAGGGGTTCAAGATCAGCCTGAGCAATTGGTGAGACCCTGTCTCTACAATAATTGTTTAAAAAAATCAGCCAGGCATGGTGGCACACACCTATAGTCCCAGCTACTTGGAAAGCTGAGGCAGAAGAATCACCTGAGCCCATCAGATTGAGGCTGCAGTGGCCATGAGTGTGTGACTGCACTTCAGCCTGGGCAACAGAGTGAGATTTCTACAAAAAAAAAAAAAAAAAAAGGAAACCCCATCAGACTAACAGAGGACTTCTTAGGAGACACTTTACAGGTCAGAAGACAATGGGATGACATATTCAAAGTGAGGAAAGAAAAAAAAAAACCCTGCTGTTTAAGAATTCTTTATTCAACCAGATTAATCTTCATAAATTAAAAAAAAATAAGGTCTTCTCCAGACAAGCAAATGCTAAGGAAATTCATCACCACTAGACCAGCCCTACAAGAAATGCTCAAGGGAGTCCTAAAATTGGAAGTGAACAGATGACATTAATCATCACGAAGGCATACAAAAGTATAGAACTCACTGATAAAGCAATCATACAAAGGAGGAGAGAAAAGAATCAAATGGCATCACTATAGACTTCAACCAAACCACAATGATAGAGAAAAGAAAGAATTTTTAAAACTAGGAAACAATAAACAGTATGACAGAAACAAAACCTCACATGCCATTACAACCTTGAATGTAAATAGATTAGGCGCTCAACTTAAAAGATACAGATTTGTGGAACAGATTTTAAAAACATGATCCAACTATATGCTGCTTACAAGAAACTCACCTTACCTATAAAGACACATATAGACTGAAAGTAAAGGGGTAGAAAATGATATTCCATACAAACAGAAACCAAAAGTGGGCAGGAACACATATGTCTACTGCAGCACTATTCACAATAGTAAGAACATGGAACCAACCTAGATGCTCATCGAAAGTGGACTGGATAAAGACTTAAAGTATATTTTATCTTTATCTTACAGAACATTTTACCCAACAACTGAAAAAATATACAGTCTTCTCAGCAGTACATGGGACATTCTCTAAGATAGACCATATGTTAGGCCACAAAACAAGTCTCAACAATTTTTTAAAAATCAAAATCATTTGGCCAGGTGCAGTGGCTCAAGCCTGTCATCCCAGCATTTTGGGAGGTCGAGGCGAGAGGATTGCCTGAGCCCAGAGGTTCAAGACAAGCCTAGGCAACTTGGCAAGATATCGTCTCTACAATAAATCAAAAAATTAGCTGGGTGTGGTGATGCATGCCTATAGTTTCAGCTACTTGGAAGGCTGAGGAGGAAGGATTGCCTGAGGCCAGCAGGCCAAGGCTGAAACTGGAGTGCCACTGCACCCCAGCCTGGGCAACAGAGTGAGACTTCGACTCAAGAAAAAAAAAATCAAAATCATAACAGGTATCTTCTCAGACCCGAGTGTAATAAAAATAAAAATCACTTCCAAGAGGAACTCTGGAAACTATACAAATTTATGAAAAGTAAACAACATGCTCCTAAACAACAGTTGGGTCAAAAAAGAAATTAATATGAAAATTTAAAATTTTTTTGAACAAATGAAAGTGGAAACACAACATTTTAAAAAACCTGTAGAATGCAGCAAAGACAATTCTAAGAGGAAAGTTTATAGTATTAAATGTCTATATCAAAACATAGAAAAAATACAAATTAACAATCTAACAACGAACTAGAACCTCAAGGAATTAGAAAAGCAAGAAGAAAACAAACCCCAAATTAGCACAAGATAAGGAATAACAAAGATCAAGCAGAACTAAATGAAATAAAGAATAAACACAAACAAACTGAATAATGAAACAAAAAACTAGTTCTTCAAATTATAAATAAAATGACAAATCACTAGCTAGATTAACCAAGAAAAGAAGAGCGAAAACCCAAATAAACAAAATCAGAAATGAAAAAAGAGGCATTACAAGTGATATCACAGAAATGCAAAAGAGCATCAGAGTCTATTATGAACAACCATACATTAACAAATTAGAACACCTAGAAGAAATGGATAAATTCCTGGAAACATACAGCATCCCAAGATTGAACTAGGAAGAAATAGAAAACCTGAGCAGACCAATAATGAGTAGCAAGATTAAATCAGTAATTTAAAAAAAAAAAAAAATCTCCCAACAAAGAAAAGCCTAGGATCAGATGGATTCACTGCCAAATTCTTCCAAATGTACAAAGAAGATGATGCTAATCCTCATTAAACTGGTCCAAGAAATGGAGGAGAAAGAAATTCTCCCTAACTCATTTTATGAGATCCAGCAGCATATCAAAAGGATAATACTTCATGATCAAGTGGGTTTTATAACAGGGATGCATGGATGGTTCAACGTATGCAAATCCAAAAATGTGATACATCACATAAACAGAATCAAGTACAAAAACCATATGAGCATCTCAACAGTTGCAGAGAAAGCATTTGATAGGATGCAGCATCCCCTCATGATAAAAACCCTCAAAAAACTAGGCATAGAAGGAACATAGCTCAAAATAATAAAGACCACATATGACAAACCCACAGTTAACATTATACTGAATGCGAAAAAGTTGAAAGCATTTCCTCTAAGAACTGAGCAAGACAAGGATGTCCACTTTCTCTACTATTCAACACAGAGGTGTAAAGTCCTAGCCAAAGCAATCAGGTAAGAGAAAGAAACAAGAGGCATCCAAACTGGAAAAGAGGAAGTCAGTTATTCATGTCTACTGATGATATGATCTTATATCTAAGAAAACTTCATGACTCCACCACAAATCTCTTAGATTTGATAAATGAATTCAGTAAAGTTGCAGAATATAAAATCAAGGTGTAAAAGTCAGTAGCATTTCTATAGGTCAATAATGATCCCTCTGAGAAAGAAATCAAGAAAGCAATCCCATTTAAAATAGCTACCAAAAAATAAAATTCTTAGGAATAAGTTAACCTAAGGTGAAAGAGCTGTACAAGGAAAACTACAAAACACTGATGACAGAAACTGTGGATGACACAAACAAATGGGAAAACAACCCATGTTCGTGGGTCAGAAGAATTAATATCATTAAAATGACCATACTGTCCAAAGCAGTCTACAGATTCAATGCAATCCCCTTAAAATACCAATGTCATTTCTCACAGAATTAGGAAAAACAATCTTAAAATTCATATGAAACCAGAAAAGAGCATGAATAACCAAAGCAATCCTGAGTGAGAAGAGCAAAGTTGCAGGAATCACGTCACTTGATTTCAAATTATGGCACAAGGTTAGAGGAATCAAAGCAGCAGGTTACTGGAATAAAAACAGACACCAAGGTCAAGGGAACAGAATAGAGAAAGAAAGTCATATATTTACAGCCAACTGATCTTTGACAAAGCTGATAAGAATATGCATTGGGAGAAAGGACACTCTTTTCAATAAACGGTGCTGGAAAAAATTGGATTGCCATATGCAGAAGAATGAAACTGTACTTTTATTTCTCACCATATACAAAAATCAATTCAAGATGAATTAAATACTTAAATGTAAGACCCAAAACTATAAAACTGCCATAAGAAAACAGAGGAAATGTTTCTGGACGTTGGTCTAGGCAAACAATTCATGACTGAAACCTCAAATGTACAGGCAATAAAAGCAAACATAGCCAAATGAAACTTAAACTAAAAAGCGTCTGCACAGCAAAAGAAATAATCAACAGAGTGAACAGATACCTGCAGAACGGGAGAAAATATTTGCCAACTATTCTTCCAGTAGGGGACTAATATCCAGAATATGTAAGTTAACTGAACAACAAAAACACATGTAATCCCATTAAAAAGCAGGCAAGGGGGCAACCCTCTCGGGTCCCCTCCCACTGTGCAAGCTTTTCTGTCTGTCCTCTTAATAAATCCTGCTTTCTAAAAGAGAGAGAGAGAGAGGGAGGGAGGTAGGAAGGGAAAGAGAGAGAGAGAGAGGGAAGGAGGG
>NW_007259552.1:314732-317673 GCF_000164805.1 Carlito syrichta | reverse complement strand
GGAGAGAGAGAGAGAGAGAGAGGGAGCAAGGGAAGGAGGGAGAGAGAGGGAGGGAGGGAAGGAGGGAGAGAAAGAGAGAGAAAGAAAGAAAATTTTAAAATGGACAAAGGACATGAACAGACATTTTTCAAAAAAGACTTACAAATGACCAACAGATATATAAAATGCAAATTTAAATCACAACGAGATATCACTTCATTCCAGGTAGAATGACTCCTACTAAAAAGACAAAAAATAACAGACGTTGGTGAAGATGTGGGAAAAGGGGACCCACACGCTGTTGGTGGGAATGCAAGCTAGTCCCGTCTCTGTGGACAGAGAACAGATTTTTCAAAGAACTAAAATCTGAACTCCCATTTGACCCAGCAGTCCCACTACCGGGTACCTACTCCAAGGAAAATAATTTAATATGCAAAACGACACTGCACTCCTATGTTCATCACAGCACTGTGCACAACAGCAAAGATGTGGAACCAACCTAGGTGTCCGGCAACAATGAATAGGTAGGGAAAATGTGGTCAATATACACAATGAAAGGCCGGGCTCGGTGGCTCAGCCTGTCTCCCAGCACTTTGGGAGGCCAAGGCGAGTGGACTGCCTGAGCCTGCGGGTTCGAGACTCGACCAGACAACTTGGCAAGATCTCATCTCTACAATAAAATAAAAAATAGCCGGGTGTGGTAGAACACGTCTATAGTTCTGGCTACTTGGAAGGCTGAGGTGGAAGGATTGCTAGAACCCAGGAGGTCGACGCTGGGGTGGCCCTGAGCATGTATGCCACTGCACTCCAGCCTGGGCGAAGGAGTGAGACTCCAACTAAAAAAATAATAATAATAAAATATATACACATACACACACACACACACACACACACACACACACACACATACATACATACATATATATACACACACATATATACATATACACACACATACACAACAAATTACCATAAAAAGAATGTAAATGTGTCTTTTACAGTCACATGGATGGGACTGGGATCATTATCTTAAGTGAAACAAGCCAGACACGGAAAGTCAAATGTCACACATTCCCTCTCGTAAGTGGGTGCTAAAAAATGTGTGCACATGGATGTAGAATGAACTGACGCAACGGAGACTCTTGACGGTGAGGGGTGGGAGGGGGGCGGATGACGAGAAATTTCTTTATGGTACAACATACACTGTTTGGGTGATGGGTGCCCTAAAAGGCTTGACTTGATCGCGATGCAACCTTTGTCTGTAACAAATTGCGTGTGTGCCCCATGCATTTGTACAAGTTGAAAAATGGGCAGAGGACTTGGATAGACATTTCTCCAAAATGACATATAAACAGCTAACACATGAAAAGATGCTCAGCATCATAAATCATTAGAGAAATGCAAAAAAGTCCATAATTAGATATCACATCACACCACTAGAATGGCTAGCATTTTTTTAAAAATTATACATAACAAGCGTTGGGAAGATGTGGAGAAATTGGAATTTTTGTGCATTGCTGGTAGAAATGTAAAATGGTGTGGCTGTTGTGGAAAACAGTTTGGTGGTTCCTCAAATAGTTACGTGTAAAATTACTATATAACCCAGTAATTCCACTCCCAGGAATATGCCCAAGAGAACTGAAAGCATATGTTCAAACAAAAGCTTGTGCACAAATGCTTATCATTATTCGCAATAGCTACAAGTAAACAAGCCAAATGTCCATCAACGGACACGTGATAAACAAATGTGGCATATTCACACGAAGAGATATTATTTGGCCATAAAAAGGAACGACGCACGTGCTACAACACGGATGGACCTTGAGACCATTATGCAACATGAAAGAAGCCAGACGCAGAAGGCTGTATACTGATTCCACTGACATGACATATCCAGAACATGCAGGTTCACAGAGATGGAAAGATGAGTGGCTGCCAGGGACGGAGGGACAGGGAGTGTCTGCTGAGAGGGTGGGCACTGCTCAGGGTGAGGGAAATGCTTAGGACGAGGTGAGCGTTGCCCAGCGTGTGAATGCACTAAATGCCGCTGAACTAGTCACTTTTGAATGGCTAATTTTGTTATATGAATCTTACCTCAAAAAATATGGGACGCAAGTTTACATGTAAATGTAAATAAAATTTCTGAAGGGTTAAGAAAGCAAATGGCAGGAGAGAAATTGGCATAGGGAGAAAAGACGCCCGCAGGAATCTTGTAGATACGAGAGCAGGGAATGGCAGCGGCTACAGGGGCTTGCGGGTCCTGCAGGCGACCTGAAGCAATGGGGGTGGTCTGGGAGAGAAGAAAGAGTGGGCGAACTCTGGGTGGACAGACTGGGGTGGTGAACAGCGGTGGTGTCGTGCTGGAGGCTGCAGTAGAGACGGTGCCGGTGAGCGGGTGGAGGGAGGACGGACGCCTCAAAGGGGTCTGAACTTCTCTGGGAGGGGTGTGGGGTGGCCTCCCTCCCCACCATCATGCTATGCGCCTGGCTTGGGACACTTCTGAGAAACCAGGTTGGGTACTTGGTGGCTGGAGGCCAGGGTGTGAGGCCATCCCATGCGAACCGCAGGCCTTTTGACTCAAACAGGAAACTCCCAAGCCGCACCCAAGCCTGGCCCAGCCTAGTAGGAACACAGGCCAAGTGGTCCCCAGCCCCCAGGAGGGGCTGGGCACACAGTAAACCCACCCCAGGGTCAAAGGCGAAGGGCTGACACCAGGCCCAGTGGACGCCAGTCCCAGGCATCTCCAGCCCGACCAACCCTCATCCTCAAATGAGCCCAGAGCCTAGAGCAGGATGGCTTGGGGTGGGGGACACCTAGGGTGGGGATGCCCGGGGTGGGGGGACGTTCAGGATGGGGGACGCTGTGGGGAGGGAATGCCCGGAAGATGAGGGAGGGGCAGACGCGGAGGGGAAGGCTGGTGCCAACCCCCCTCGCTCTCCTCTACCAAGACTCTTCTGAGCGG
>NW_007259552.1:312697-314395 GCF_000164805.1 Carlito syrichta | reverse complement strand
GCACAAGGCCCTGTGGCACCCCGCCCCGCCCCCTGCCACCGCCACCCCGTGTGGTGACCACCCGCCCCCTTAAGGCAGACAAAGCAGGTTCTCCTGGGTGTCTCCAGCTTGGTTCAGGAGAGCGGCCCAAAACACAGGTTCTGGCAAAGAGCACCAGAAGCAGACACACATTCCCCTGTGGTGGGGAGGGGAGTCGGAGGAGCTGGACTGCCACCCCCAGCTACAGACTCCCCCGAAAAGCCAGTTGCAGGTGTTCAGCACTGCCTGGGCTCTGCCATGAATCCTCAGCAGAGGGGAGAAGGCATCACCATGGGTCCTCGTGTTTTGCCAGACTCCTGAGTATTCTCCCAAACAGGCGAGGCCTCCATTGCACTTGACCCAACGCCCCACAGACATGCCCCCAAGGCAAGATGGCGTGTCCCGGCTGCGGACATCCCCCCTGAGGCAAGATGGCGTGTCCGGGCCTGTGGACAGCCGCTTTCTTGTGTGCTCAGGATGCTGGTTGAAGACGCCCTGTAGATGGGGGAAGAACCCTCCCCACTGGCTGTCCGTGGCTGGAACCAGGGTCCCTCCTGCAGCCGGAGCCCAAGCGGGGAGCCACAGGCGGTGCCTCCAGACACCTGGGCGCTGCATGCGTGGTGGCCCTGGGCAGTGTGTGGACCTCCCACCCACCAACACGCTGACTGCACGCCTCTAAGAAATCAGGATTCTTGTAAGAGTCTTTCTCCTCTGGTAAAAGTCATACCTGTTCCTTTTAGAAAATATAGATAAACGAAAATCGAAAATAGAACCACTCCCCAGGCAACGAGTCTGCCCACAGTCAGCATCGGGGACATTCCAGCACCTCAGGGACCACAGCAGGTCACTGCTTTGTGCAGATGTAAATGGCACACTCTGGTCCAAACTCCACTGGCCTCTTGCTCTGAGATGCGGCCGGTGGTGCCTGTCTTGATGTCCACCGTGGCTGACAACTGCCAACCCCCGGAGCGTTGCGGGGACTGATGGAGGGGGCGCAGCCCAGGGACTCATGCACCCACACGCCCCTGCCAGCCCTCGAAGACCAGAGCCCCGCCGTCACCGGTGCCCTGGGGGAGACGGCACCTCCCTTCTCATGACACCGGGCCGCTGCTGCTGGACAACCGGAGGTGCGGATGCCGCCAGTCCCGGCCTCCCACCCAGTGGGAGCAGAGGCCTTTGGGGAGGAGCCCTTGGGTGGGAGCTGCCCAAGGCCTCCAACTTCTGACTCCGAAGAGGCAAGGGCCCTACCCAGCAGCGATCATGCGGCAAGGCCAGAGGGCCGCGGGGTCTGTGCCACTGAGGCCTCCGGCCACGCCAGGGCTCCCCACCGGCTCTCACCCAAGCGCCTCAGCAGGACTGGGAGCGCAAATCGAGACCTCCGCGCCCCTCACTACGCGGAGCCTGAAACTGCCCTCCCCAGCGTGGGAACCCCGGGCCTGGCGATCTCGGCGACAGAAAGGGCGACCTGGCCACTCCCCCCAGCTCTTCCCCGGCCACCCACGTCCCAGGAGGGCTCAGGACAAGCCCCCCGCCAGCACCTGCCCAAAACGTCCTGGAAGGAATCAAGCCACGAGCGAGGGGCAACTGGCCGGCTCCCCGCGCGGCACAGAAATGTCCATCCTCGCCGCGAGGGACATCCCGCAGGGAAACGGAGGCCCTCGGAGGTCCGGGGTCTAGGCG
>NW_007259552.1:282556-312261 GCF_000164805.1 Carlito syrichta | reverse complement strand
CTGTGCGCGCCCAGGAGGGGTGACGCCCTGCGCCCTTCGATTCCTAGTGGCCCCCGGGGTCCGTGCGCTCCCAGGTGGTGTGACGCCCTGCGCCCCTGGATTCCGAGTGACTCCTCGGCGTCTGTGTGCTTCCTGTTGGGGTCGTGCCCTGCGCCCCTCAATGCCTGGCGGCCCCCTCGAGGTCTGTGCACTCCCAGGTGGGATGGCGTCCTGTGCCCCTGGATTCCGAGTGGCCCCCCGGGTCCGTGTGCCCTCAGGTGGGGTCGTGCCCTGCGGCCCTCAATTTCTGGTGGCCCCCCAAGGTCTGTGCATTCCCGGTTGGGGTCGCGCCCTGTGCCCCTGGATTCCTAGTGGCCCCTGGGGTCTGCATGCTCCTCGGTGGGGTGGTGCCCTGCAACCCTCAATTCCTAATGGTACCCTCGGGTCTGTGTACTCCCAGGTGGTGTTGTGCCATGTACCTCTCAATTCCTAGTGGTCCGAGTCTGCGTGTACCAGAGTGGGGTTGTGCCCTGTGCCCCTCGCAGCCCCAGTGCCCCCGGCCGCCCCAGTTCCTCTAGTCTACGCACGCCTCTTGTCACTCACCCCTCCCCTGTGCCTGCAGAGGCTGACTGGGCACCCGCCAGCCACACTGAGGTTCCCTTGGGCTCTGGGTCCCGGGAGATCCGGGTCTCACCAGGTTAATTGGGGTCATTTCGAGAATGAAGAGGACCCGGGGGGACAATGAAGAGGACTGCCTCATGTTGGGGACGCCCAGAAACCCTGGAGTTCCATACATAGGGTACGTTCATGGGGTCTGCTTCATGGGGTCGTTTCGAGAATGAAGAGGACTGAAGGCTTCTGCAAGCTGTACAAAGTATCTGACCACGTTTGCTCCTGAACTTCCCAGGAACAAGCTGCACGCCGGGCACCGCAGGGCCCGCTGTGCGATGTCCCTCACCCTGGTGGGTGTGCACAGCCCTGATGTCCCAGCCTGGCGATTCATGCACCGTGGGCACCGGGACCCTGCTGAGCTTTTGGGACCCCTCAGAGCTTTCAGGTAAGAGCCACATGGGACGGTGGTGTCCCCCAATCTGAGTAGGCACGGTCTCACCCACCTGCTCTGTCCCCCAGAGCTGCTTGCGACTGCTGTTTCCTGGAGTAAAGGGAGGCCAGTGAAGCTGCCCTACTCAAGGTACAGAAGGAATGGCTCCTCCTTCCCTTAGATGCCCTGATGGGTTTGGGCCACCCGCCACAGCTGTCCCCAGTGCTTGTCCCAGTCTCTGCAGGCCCTTGGGCAGCCAAGGGGACTGCACAGAAACAGGATAGTGCTGCTGAAGAGGCCTTGCCATTCAAGTCTCAGGGTCCAGAGGGCAGAGCCTATGTACGGAGCCCCAGGGTTTCTGGGCGTCCCCAGCATGAGGCAGGCTCTCTGGGCACGGCAGGGCATGTTGGCCCTTTGCTGCGTCCCTCTCAGGTGGCATGTTCACCTCTTCCCGTCATGGCCACCCGCCCTACCACACAGGCCCAGATGCCACTGACACCCTCCTGCTCTGAACTTGGGACCCCATTCAGGAAGCCTTCTCTGGCACCTTCTCCTCACAGGCAAGACCCACAGCTGGAAAGGGCACTGCTGCTGGGCCCCCGGCTCCACCCACTCTTCCAACGGCTGGGGACACTCGTCCTCCCAGGACTCTGCATTGGAGGCAGGTGACACCTGACGGGGATGACAGCTCAGGAAAGACAGAAAAGCCTCAGGAGCCATCCCAGCCAGGGCACACCCACCTGTGTCTTGGATCTCCCAGGAGCCCAAACCCGGCCCCCAAGGGACAGCTACTCACAAGGTGCTCGAAGTGCCTCCCCAAGGGGTCCTGGTCGGCCTTCTGGAAGCGTGGGCACAACTGCTATCCACAGGCTTCAAGAGGCAGTGCCCTGTCCACGCCCCTCCATTCCTGGTGGCCAAGCCAGGAGCCACCAGGGCCCCACCCCAGAGACAGATGAAGGTGCTGACCGCCTGGGGCCAGCCAGGACCCAGAGTCGACACCTGCTGCCCTCTGAAGGCTGCTGGTTCCCCGGGACTCCCACGACAGCCGTGGCGCTCAGTGGCGAGGCCTCCCAGGTGTCCCTCGGTAGATGTCTGACCTTGGCTGCACCGCTGCCTTCTCGCCACCCTGATGTGAGTGTGGCTAGGCAGGCAGGGCTCCCGCCTCCTGGTCGTGTTTGGTGGCTCCAAGCTCGCTGTGCTGGAGCAGGGTCGGGGTGGGGAGGGGAGGGTGGCAGGCACGCGCCCGTGCCTTCGGCTGACACAGGGGTGGGGCCTGGGACCCGGTCTGCTCCACAGGGACTCTGGTGCCGTCCCCAGGCCATCCCCCAGGAGGCTGGACAGAGGCTCTGGGACAGGGAGGTGTAGCTGGGTGGCACAGCCACACGGCAGCCGCGTGGCACCTGGGCGGGGCAAAGCAGCCAGTGGGCTGGGGCTCTGGGGCCAGGGACGCTTTGTCGGCCAAGGGCACCCAGGCCTCGATGGTGGCAGCCTGACCTGGGGTGCGGACGGGATGGGTCTGGACCCCGTGGCCGCGGCAGGCGCTCGGAGCAGTGCCATCTGCTGGGTCAGCGCGGCCCCGCTGCCTCTGTCTACTCCACCAGCCCTGGCGGGGTCTCAACCCCAACCCTGTGTCCCGGGAAGGTAGAACCAACCGTCCCAGCTGTGGTTCTGGAGGGGGAGACACTGCAGGAGTCGGCAGAGCTCCCCATCTCCCAGGGCCCCTCACACCTGTGTGAGGAAGGGGGTGAGGTCAGAGGTCGTAGAATGGGGTGCCGTGAAATCAGAGGTCACGGGTGGGGTGAGGTCAGAGATCGTGCTCGGTCACTGCTGGCCCTGGTTCTGCTCCTGGAACCCACACCTCCACCAGCCTCTGCCCTCAGGTGGTTTCCTGAGCCTGGAATGTCCCCCAGAGCCGGCTGCTGTCACTTCCATCAACCTAAAAGCCCCCTTCCAGAGAGGCCCCATGCCCCACGCCCCGCCCTGCCTGGCATTCAGGCTGTTGCTCCACCCCAGTGCGGGAAGTTTACTCCACCCTGTACCGATTTCTTCCCGAAGACCAGAGCAGCTGTCGTGGGTGCCAAGGGGTGGGGCAGGGAGAAGGGGGTGACGGTGGCCCCAGGCGCTGGTCCCAGGAGCTGCCGGGCCTGGGAAGGAGGGCCCCCAGCAACTGGTTGAGGCGGTGTGGTGCCGCCAGCCTGACTGGGCCTCCTCCCCGGGGTGGTGGGTCGGTGCCTGTCTCCATCCCCAAGCCTGAAGCCTGGCTCTCGGCGGACCCAGGCACAGCCCAGCGTAGGGCCCAGCAGGGAAGAGCTGCAGGAGCCCCAGCTTGCCCCTGCCGCCCTCGCGCGCGACCCGAAGGCCGTCCTGCCCTCCCTGCCTGCAGGCACTTGTGGCCGCTCCCAGTGCTCCTGGTGCCACCGCACTGCCCCCGTGTGGCCCTGCAGGTGTCCCGCAGCGGGACTGATGTCCCAGTGGGGCTGGGCTGCCTCCCTGGCAGGCCTGGGATGAACTGAGCAGGAGCATGGTGGGCGCAAAAGCCTGGCTACATTTGGGGTGGCCCCGCCCTGGCCCCACCCCGGGAGCCACCCACCCTCCGGGCCAGCGGGGAGCAGCGAGGCCCCGGTGCACCCCGTGGCCTCCTGCTCACACCCACAGGCTCAAGATTCTCTCTCTCTCTCTCTCTCTCTCTTTCTCTCTCTCTCTCTCTCTGCCACAGCACCTCGGCCTCACAGTCTCCACACCTAGGTGAGGCGCAGACGCCCCGCCCTCCTCCACCTCTGCCCCCGAGATCCTGTCCTCGTGGCCCTTGCCCAAAGGTCCTTCTCAAGCTAGTCTCTGGTCCTCGGATTCCAGAAGCCTGCAGGACGAGAGCCTCGCAGCAGCCAAGTATGAGCTGCCTGTGAGTACCTGTAAGGTACCTGAGTGTATCTGTACGTCTCATACTGTACTTGTACCATACACCTCTATATGTACCACACACCTGTGTCCACACCGCACACCTGAGAAGCACGCCCTTTATCTTCATTCGAGGAGCAGCCCCTCCCTGGGAGAAGGAAGGAAACTCAGTCACCCCCAATCTGGCTGCTTCTCCGTGAAAGCCTGTCTTACCTGGCCTCGGCTGCTTTCCTTCTGGGATTGTGGAACTCCTCACACATTTACCAAATCCCTCCCCAGGAGCTGGCCCACAGGATGCGAATGGGCCTCCGCGCCAGCCATCAGGCCTGCGCGAGGACAAGCCTTGGCGGTCAGGGCCGGGGCCTCACCAAGAATGGCGCGTGTGGTGGTCACGGAGAGCTGCCCTGAGGCAGGCACAGGCATTCCCGACCCAGTGGCTGATCCAGGTACAAACCCAGGGCCACAGGGGCTGCAGGGGTGAGGTGGCCCCACGGGTGCACCAGGGGAGGCCAGCAGGTGGGGATGGGCTGCCCACCACCCGGGGGGAGGGGCGAGGTGTACTAAGGGGCAGCCACGGCAGGTGCTGTCACCCTAAGCACAGGGACAGTGCAGGCCCGAGGATCAAGAAGCACTGAGAGCCTCTCTCGAGGGTAGGCGTTCACTGCCAAACGTTGATCCACATGCCCGGGAGACGGAGCTGCTGATGCCTGGATGTGTGTGTCCGGGAAAGGCCTCTGGAGTCGAGGACACGGATCTGAGCGAGGATGCGGACCTCACTGGAGTGGAACTTGGGGTCATCTGCTACTGAGCCATGGGTGTACCAAGGGCTAGGGAGGTGCCCTGCATGGAACAGGTGGAAATCTTCAGAGACCCTCCTAGGGACAGGACCCCCAAAACTGAGGTCACAGGCCGGTCACAGCCCCAAACACCCTGGACCCCACTCTGCCACAGCCCACAGCCCATCCAGTGACATCCCGATTCCTCTCATCACGGGCTCCACAGCTAAGAAACCCACAACACCAGGCACCTCCCACCGCAGCCACACAAGGCCCCAGTGGACCCCATGGAAGCCCAATTTCCGACCAGCGACACCCACCAGAACCCAAACGTCCTCATGACCTCCTGGAAAGCCTGAGCACCCCCCCACTTCCTTCATGTAAACTCTGGTTCAGCAGAGTGTCAGGACAAGGTGCTGCGAGAGGACATGGGGGCAAAGGCTGCAGGTGCTGGTGGACACCTAGGAGACACACCCCTACCAGATCAGCAGGACAGACTCATGTGCCACAGATAGTGCAGACGGCTGTAGCAAGGATTCCTGCGCCCCAGCAGGTGGGCACCCCCAGTAGTGACCACTGTGGAGATGAGGACAGTGCAGGGCGAGCCCCACGCTAACTCGGGGCAACATGGACCCAGGCACCAGAGAATGGGGTCGGCACAGGCTGGCTGTGTGACCAGAGGGAGCAGTGGGACCCTTAAGCCCACATCCACCCTTCACCCTCAAGGAGCCAGCCTGGAGTTTGTCTTCCAGAGGGAACCACATCTACAGGGCACCAGGCACAGGGCAGGTAGAGGGTCCTGTCCAGGGCAAATGTGACCAGCGCCCACCAGACTGGAAGGTTTCTCCAGAACCCACCCCCCCAAACAACCCCACTGTCCCCAGACAGACCAGGAATTTCAGTAGGCAGAAGCCTTCCCACAAGGATCCAAAATGAACAGAGAAAGGGACACCCGGACAGCCTGGAAGGAGTAACATTAGAGCAGACGTTACTCTGAGACAAGACACTGCAACTGCGAAACCAGACACATCACCGTGGAAAGCAAACGCCCAGAAGAGTAGTCCAGGAGAGTAAGCCTTGGATTGCCCAGTATAACATCTCAGTAAGCTGGGCATGGTGGCTCATGCCTGTAACCCCAGCACTTTGGGAGGCGGAAGCAAGAGGATTGCCTGAGTCCAGGGATTCAAGACCAGCCTGGGCAACTTGGTGGGATCTCATCTCTAAATAAATCAAAAAAATAGCCGAGCATGGTGGTGTGTGCCTGTGGTTCCTGCTAGGTGGAAGGCTGAGGTGGAAGGATTGCCCGAGCCCAGGAGGTCAAGGCTGCAGTGGTTGTGATTGTGCCACTGCACTCCAGCCTGGGTGATGGAGTGAGACTTCTACTCCAAAAACCAAAAAAACAAAGAAAACATGCCCAGTAGGAGATGGAAAAACCTGCAACAAGGGGTACAGAAAGCTATGGGGAGGATGCCAAAGGGGGACAGGCCCAAGCACGAGGGCCTGGCACAAACCTGCATGCCTGCACTATGTGCTGGGTCTGAGCTCCCTGTCCTGCTCACACCCCCATGGGCACGGAGCAGACAGAACAAGCCTAACAACGGGCACACGACCGAATGCCTGCAGTGATGGGAATGGTGAGAACCGACCTCATCCTGGGTGTACTCCAGACACTCACAGAGATGTGGAGGAGGCAGAGAGGAGACAGGTCAGTGGCGCTGGCTATGGCTGAGGCGGTGAACTGGTTGGTGATAGACATGCCTGGCTGTGTCATGTGCTCTGGGTCACGTTTGAAAACTGCGATTAGCCAATGGCAAGACGCAGTGCAGTGAAATCATTAATAAATGACAGAAACAACCTTCTAAACCAATTTGGGTCTGTTCATCCATATAAAGAACATATAAACTAACTCCTATAATAGCCAGTCTCTGGATTTTCAAAACCAAAGCCATGCAGGCTGGGCTGGAGAATATTCCAGAAGGTAGGCCAGTGAATGTGACATGGTGAACGTCAGGACGAGGCCTGGGATGGCTGGGGCACAGGGCTCACTCCTTGAACCTATTGATATGAAAGGCTGAAAGCGACCACGAGTCTAGTATTTCCTTTATTGCTTAGATTGCATATCCCAATGAGTACAATAAACTCCTTTTTAAAAAAGTAAGGCACATGAAAAGCCTTCTGTGCAAGTTCCGTATTACTTTGAAATTCTTATTGGCTAATAAAAGCATTTCCACTATAGAACGAGATAGCTAGAAAAGCACATGATGCATTTCTTTGCAAGCAGAAAACCTGAAGCATTATTACATTACCACATGGCACAAGGAAACGGGAAATCCAATGTGTATATGGTACTGACGTAGCTATGGTTACAATTACAAAACGTGAATCAGCTTATCCACATATGTACAGCCAGGTCCCCAAACGGTAAGCTCTAAGGGAAGAACAGTGTCTAACTGCATCCGTGTTCCGTTCCATTTACGGTCAGAGATTTGGCATTTTGGGTCTTCTTTCCGCAAGTCAAGTTGCTCTTCACCAGAGGCCAGCGTCATACGATACTGAAGACCATGGACAGATACTGTTCATAAGACACCTGAATCCAGCCGTCCTGATCCGTGTCATAGCGTCTGAATATATCTGTCAGCCTCTGAGGGAGAAAACAGGCATTCAGGTTTTGACAGTCAACAGATGAATGGGCGTGGGGGTGAGAGACACTCAGGAACCTAGTTTCAGAGCACAATGCTTCCTCATCTCCAGATGGAGCCTAGCACAGGGAGGCACAGGTAGGGTATCCCCAAACACTCCCTCTGTCAGAGCTGTCTACCATGGAGGACACAGAATGGTGGGGGAGGGAAGACACAGGGCTGCAGGCCCAGCTCAGCTATACCAGCCCCGGGTGAGCTCGGGAGAGGAGGGGCACTGGGCCCTTCTCTCCCACTCCAAGACTGTCCTGAGGAAGGCCGCTCCCCAGCAGCTTGCCTCAGCTGTAGCAGGCACCTGAACTCTGGACACAGGGAACCAGCCTCCCTCAGCTTCTCTCTGGAAGCTGCCCCCAGCAGGGGAGGCCCAGCCCTGGAGTGGCATGTGATATCACGAAGGGCCCAGCCCACTTCCTGCCAGCCTGCTTCTCCCTCTAGCAACAGGATCCAGGCTAGGTTGAGAAGCAGAGACAGGTGACCACCCACACCCCTGTAGTAGAGATGAGTAAGTGCCACTCCTAGATGAGGGACTCATGGCAACTGTCAAGTGCTCTGAAGAATTTTTTTTTTTTTTGAGTTGGAGTCTGTTTCCAGATGGCAGAGCTACTGCAGCCTTGACCTGCTGGGTTCAAGTGATCCTGCTGCCTCTGCCTTCCAAGCTACCAAAACTACAGGAGCACAACATTACACTTGGCTTTTTTTTTTTTTTTTTTAGTTTACTGTAACTAAAGTTATAGTAAAGGTCTCACCAAGTTGCCCAGGTTGGTCTTGAACCCCTGGCTCAGGCAATACTCTTGCCTCTCCCCCAAAATGCTGGGATTACACGCATGAGCCACCATGCCCAGCCAACTCTGAAGTTTGTTTGTTTTTTTTGAGTTGGAGTCTCACTCTGTCTCCTAAGCTGGAGTGCAGTGGCATGATCACAGCTACAACACCCTAACCTGCTGGGCTCCAGCGATCCTTCTGTCTCAGCCTTCCAAGTAGCTGGAGCTACAGGCACGCACCACCACACCTGACTAACTTTTTCTTTATGTATTGTAGAAATGAGTATTTGCCATATTGCCCAGGCTGGTCTTGAACTCCTGGGCTCAGGCAATCCTCTTACCTCAGCTTCCCAAAGTGCTAGGATTATAGGTGTGAGCCATTGTGCCCAGCTTGAAGAATTTTAACAAGAAAAAACAGGCACAGAGCAATTCCACTTACATGCACCTGAAAGAGGGACCTGAGAGAGCGGCTGCCTCCCCCAGACTCCCCCACCTAGCAGGGTTGCAGCCTCACTCCCACAGGCCCACGCACCTTATGTGAGCATCCCAGCATGTGTGTGGGAACACCAGCACCAAACTTCAAGAACACCCTGTACTAAACGCTGGCTTAGAGAATAATGGGTAATTTTCTTTCACACCTTTTTTTTTCTAAGATGACTACAAGTTTTCATGTTATTTTATAAAAAGTAATTTTCAAAAAGCCTTATTTTTGGAAAAAGGAAGATAAATGCAAACATTTTTGAGGAAATGTTTACTTGAGGCCGCAGCTTTCTTTAATTCCCTACCTCCACCTGGCACTTAGGCTCACCCTCCGAGGGTGGGGCAGGCCCAGGAACTGGCTGCCAGGCTGCCCCCCATGGTAAGGAGCAGGGGCCGAGGAGGCGTGCTGACCACAGGACTCCCTGTGGGACCAGGTGCCAGAAGTCCACTGGAGATCAGATGTTGACTCACGGGTTACAATCTCAAATGAAGATCCCAACCCTACCGTGACTCAGACACCGTCCATAATGAGAGTTTCACACTGTGCCTTTCTCCACAGTGTTCAAAGAACACTGCAAAAATGTCATCCAGCCTCACAGGAACCCTGAGAGGCAGAAATAGTATATATCTCTCCCCATTTTAGAGGTCTAAAGTTTCCATGTTAACAGACCTGGTTCTCCAACAAATCACAGAAAAACAGGGACTGATGTATTCAAGCCAAATCAGAGAAAATTCTCTTTTACTATCATTTTAACTAGAAAAAAATCTGAAAACATTTTCCAAAACTCCACATTACATCTAAACACCTCATGCTGTTCACATCTCTCAATGGATTCCAAGGTCAACAAGATGTGACCTCAACTTGGAGTAAAACGATAAACACTTACCTTTGAGAAACAAGTTCTACTGAAGTTTTTATGGAAAACCATTTGGGTTCTATAAAATGGAATTTGCTACAGAATAACAGGGTGGGGGTCATGAAGGTACATGGAGGTGTGCTATATACCTAACTGGCCTTGAGTTAATAATCGATAAATCTGCCACATGTGGTGGCTCACGCCTATAATCCTAGTACTTGGGGAGGCCAAGGTGAGAGGATTGCCTGAGGAGACCACCCTGGGCAACTTGGCGAGACTTCATCTCTACAATAAATCAAAAAAAGTAGTTGGGCATGGTGGTGTGTGCCTGTAGTTCCAGCCACTTGGAAGGCTCTCCTGAGCCCAGCAGGTCGAGGCTGTGGTGGCTGTGAGCATGCCACTCCCAGGCTGGAGTGACAGAGTGAGACTCCAACTCAAAAAAAAAGAAATTTGTTAAATCTGAGTGCATCCAACTATTTTCTCTGCCATTGTTTTTGTCTGAAATCTGTCCTGATAAAAACTTTGAAAGATAGCAAATGTCCACCAATCCACTGCATTTCTAAGGCTTAAATCCACGGAACCTGATCCCTACTGAGAAAGAGCAGCAACCCTGGCCTGTGTGAGGCAGCCAGGCTGGCCCCCTAGTCCTGGTCTTCATCTAAAGTGGGTCTCTGGGCAAGTCCCTCAGCCCCTCTGCACCTTCATTTTCTCGTTGGCAAGGTGAGAGAGCAGCAGTATGGACATCTGGACATCACAGAATCGCTGTAAGGAAAAGGAACATCCCAGGCACAGAGCTTGCCTTGGGGGCCAGTGTGAACTATGAGCTCTGTCAGGCGTTGGTGTGCACAGAAATGGTCCTGAGACCCCAGTGAGGGAGGCCTACGTGCCTGGGCCTGTAGCTTCTCTCTTACTGGAAGGCAAAACATGGTGACAATCACAAGAGAAAATGTGCCCATTTTCTCAGGATACGAGTTTCTTGTAAAAACACAATATACCCTAGCATATGTGTAAATAACCCCCAATACTGAAAAAATTTTAAAAAATAAGCCACCTCTTCTGAGTGGACTGCTCTATATTTCCAAGGGGAGAAAACTATTGTTTACGCTTCCATCAACTAGTTATCTCTCAAAGATGAGACTAACTTTTAAAAGCTCCAAGACTAGTTCCCCACAGGCCCGATCCCTTACACTGAAGTCAGGCACCCTGCCCTGACGGGATACCCCCGTCCACCCACAGCAACGCCCATGAGGCCACTGGGTCACCTGCAAGACGATGCAGCCCTGGATGAAGTCATCAAAGGCGATTTGCCCCCGACCTTGTCTGTCAAACTTTCGAATGAGGATGTCGTGGAATTGGTCAGAGAGCCTGTAGCCTTGAAGAGGGAAAATCAGAGTCAAGAGTCACGAGAGGTGCCAGCCCCGTGCCCTCCCTCCCAAGACTCCACAGCACCAAATGACGCAGGGCGGGTGGGAATAAAAGTACAAATTCATTCAAGGCACTCTGAGAACTACGAGATATTCCCTAAATACATTGCTCATAATAAAGTCACGTCTGCAGCACACAAAGTGACCTATTACAGATCATCTCCCCAGAAGGAGAAGTGACTTGAAAGCTGTCACTGTCCTAAGGCTAAAGGTCATCGGCTGTGAACTCAATTAATTGCACTCATCCCAAGGAAGCACCCAAAAAACACCCGCAGGGGAGCCAAGCTTAGATTCTGCCACCCAGTGGAGTTACCATTTTAACATGTCCTCTACTGATTTTATTACATGTATCGCTATAGATGTGAAAGTTCTGCATGCTTCGATGCCCTGGGTGCTTATCACTAGAGAATGCTTTGAAAGCCAGAATATCACAGAAGGCCTTCAGCTAACAAAATGTCATTGTAAGGACACAGAAGTGGCTGGTGGACACGTGCTTGACACCGGGGATCGCCAAGCTGGCCTGGGAAAGGCCAAAGTCTCTTGAAGGGTCATCAAGTGTTAGGGTTCCATTGCCTGTTCCATGAGCATGTTCTGAAAAGGCCCCGCTCTTCCGCAGGAAGAGAGTCTGAAGAGAAGTGGACACGTTGGACGTCCTCGGGCCAGGATGGCTGTGGACACATGGAGGGCACAGCTCGCCTGCTTCCTTCCCTTCTCCCCTGAAATCCCACTACCTGTGTGACCGTGGCATCCTTGATTCATTCAGGAGACAAGATCCAGGTGCCAACATGTTCTACTGTTTTCAGTCTTGCTGGAACCTTTGCAAGGACACGTGCACCTACTGTCTGAGTGAATCTCAGTTAATCACCTGCGTGACTGCTTAGCCACTCCACTGACCAAAATGAAAACATGCAGCATGTACACAGAACCTTCCAGAGCAGTCAGGGCGTCTTGTGACTTAGGTTCATGGGCCCCTAAACAAGTCATGGAGTCAATCTGGGCCCCCTACCTGCAAGCTGAGCAGAAGACAGAACCCCAGCTCAAGCCAGAAAGGGACAGCAGGGTTGTGAAAGGTCACCACTCTCCTTCACCTCTCCCAGCCCATCTCCTACTCCCCACACCTGTCAGAGCAGGCCAGGCAATGTCCAGGCTGAGCCCTGAGCGCCGAGAACAGGACCTGGGACACAGCCACCAGGGCCGGCCCGTCCAAATGTGCACAGGGCACGGCAGTCATCATGGGCCTCCTGCCGAGACTGAAGAGGACAGAGGAGATGGTGACAGAGGCTCAGGAGTCCAGGCTGCACAGACAATGGGAACAAGTCTACTGCCCCAAGAATCCACCTCTGACTTCCCTGATCAGCAGTAATATTGTAGGGAGAACAAAAAGCCAAACTAGTAAGAGAAGAAAATGTATCTAAGAAGCCAAAACCCAGCAGCAACTGTTCCCTAAGAATTTCCTTTCACAAAAGTCCATGTAAGAGAAACACCACCCTTGGAATGCAGAGGGGCTCTCTGCCAGCACCAGCTAGAGGGCCACGGCATCCACAAGGCTGCACCTGATACACCCCTCTAGAGTCACGCTCTTGGACAAAAGCTCTCTGACTCTGGAAATACCAGGAATGAGACAAGCCAAGCTTCGGCCTCCACAGCAATCACCATTCCACCTCCCAGGAAAAACAAGCTGCCCCACCCAGTAGGACAAGGCCCCGAGAGCCACAACTCTAAACTAGATGAGCTTGGCTGCCCCCTGTGGGAAGTGTGGACCCTCCCTCAGCCTGTACAGTCAGAGTGAGGCAGTGTGGGGCTCCTCCACCCCCAGCCCATCTCGTGTCTGTCCGGCACGCCATCCTACAGGACCCTAAGGGTGACGGCAGCATTATCCAGTAAGGACAGGAATACCCTCTCCTCGCATCTGTATTTCCAACATCCAAAAAGCCCTTGTGGATAGAACAAACACCTTCTCTACCTAAGAACCAGCAAAAGGAAAGGTGACACTGCCAGAAAGCCTCCCTGCAGATATGTCTGAGTCAGTCTGTGAAGCCTGTGAGGGGGCAGTCAGCACAGGGCTGCAAGTTGCCAACTCACTGGCACCCCAGCACCAACAAACGGCACAGTCCAGCCTGTCCCCGTGTGGCCACCTGGGAAAGGTTGGATGGTAATCAGTAACAACCACAAGCATACAGCAAACGTGCCAATAGGGCAGTGAGTTAAATGGCACCACATGACCCACATGTGGCACAGGGTGCCAACAGCCAAGGGCAAGAAAAGGGGTGGAGCTGCTTGTGGGCCTTGCCAGGAGCCCAATTCAGGCAAAACAACCATAAAAAAAGCACGGGGACAACACCAAAAGGTAAGTCAATGACAGTGCCTTCATATGCAAGTGTCCTCATGCTCCAGAGACAGGGTGAGTGCTCTGGGAAAATACACTGGTCCTGCGTTTCTTAGAACACTTCAGCCATAAAAAGGGGAAAAGCAGACATGGCAGCAAGATGGATGAAAGCTGAAATAGGTGATGGGTAAATGGAGGTCTGTTATACTTTAACACATTTTTCCTCATAAAAACAGGCAATGGTTGCCGAAGGCTGGGTGGTGGGAGGAGATGCCTGCGGAGTGGGAACTTGGGTGGTGAAACTGCCTTTGTGAGACATGCGCTGCCCGAAAGAGCGTTTACTACATGTGCACTGGCCTCCAAGTAGACTGACAACCCTAGCTGCACCTGCTGAGGTGGGCAGTTCCCGCCAGGCAATGAATCACAGAGCAGGAGGACAAGCCCCTCTTCTCATTCCAGGTCTTGCTGCCTGGCACACCGTGTTCGTAATAAAGGCGTAAGAAAATGCCTGGAAGGATCGTAAAATCCACCCTGTGGCCCCGAAGAGTCCCACAGTGCTCCAGGTTGGCCCAAGACACCACAGTGAAATCCTGCAGGCTCCACTGCCCGGTGATTCCCTCAAGCCTGTTATGAGCTGAAGTACAGCATCCCTGGTTTACGTAGGAGCAAAGTACCTGTGCCTGGGGGTCAACATGAAACAGGAATTTCTGCTTCTGAGGCTGATTTCCTAACAGTTTCTACAGAAAATCTTGCAAAAGAACCAACATGCAGAAAGGACGACAAGGCTCCTCTCTGCAGAAGATGCAGGAGAGGTCCCGGGATGCCAAGAGTCAAACATGGCAGGCAACTCTTGAGAACAACCAGAGAAACGCTGCAACAGCACATTCACACTCCTGAAGAAGCTCAGGAAGGGAGGGAGGAGTCTGTCACTACCCAGCACGAGCAGGCCTGCTGGCTACAGACGCCGAGGAAAGGCTGCATGACCGGCCATGCCTCTGGCTGCAGCTAAGCAGTTTTCTGGAATGTCGCTGGCCAGACCAGGACAGAGGGCCTGAGAGACTGGGGAGCATTGTCTACATCAGTGCTTCTACTGTGAGTTCTCAGGACCCGATGGTCACCAGCACAGAGTCAAAAGAGAGCCCAGGACTTGACAAGCTGACATGAAGACATTCGTGGCACTAGAGGTCACCTGTTTAGCAATATTCACAGGGGCCGGCTTGGCCAGAAGTCCTTGCTGCCTTCACCCCCACCTTGCAGTACTGGACTTCCTAAGCTCCCACCCTCCCTGGCCCTGCACAGGAACAGCGCTGGCCTCTCTGTGGAGGGCTGTACCCTTCCCTCCCAGCTCTTCTGTACCTTCCCCGGGAAAGAGAAACCAGTCAGGGCTCTGCCAGTTCCCCTCACCTAAGGGCACAGCAAGGTCAGCTGCATTCCAATTCCAACATGGGGCCATCCTGCCAAAATCCTGGCCCACAGCTTCTTTCCCAGTGGCTTTCACTAGGCCCTATGGGTGCGCTCAAGGGGCGAGAAAGGAGAAGACAGCGGTAAAGCACATGCTGGAAGGAAAAGTGGGGAGGAGGGCAGAAGCCACAGTAACAACCAAAGGAAATAATAAGCTTCTGATTAGTAAGACTTGAGATATCTAGAATGTACAGAGTATAATCTAACTTCCCTTATCTTTCCAGAAGACATTTATAAGCAGCCTCTTAAGTAAAACACAGAAGGGTTTTCGTAAGATGGGCCACATAAAATTACCCCAAACTAGAATCTTGGTGTAACCATCACAAGCCTTGGACTAGTCCCAAGCATTTAAAGTTTTTTCTTTGTCAACAAAGATCCCATCTTCCTCTCAGGCCCAAGACCTGCACAGGGAAGCCCTTCAACGCACTCTGGGTAGGTTCTGTGAACACTCCCAAGAGGCACAGCACACTGTCATACACCCAATCTGACGTGTGTGTCTGGGTGTGCACACACACTGAGCACAAACACGTGGAACGCACTTGAGAATGGGCGCACGCTCCTCCAACCCTCCAGCTGAGGCACACAGTGAGGGCCGACCAAGAGTCAGACCTGATGGCGTACAGAACCACTTCTTGGGGCTACTTTGCCATCGTTTCCACGTATTTTGATGCATCGTGAAATTTAAACTTCCCCTTACCATTTTATTTTTACGTATCCACTTTTAAACTGTCTCAAAAGCCACATTCTCAATTTTGTTTGTGACATCACTCCATTTCACAAAAGATGGCTGGTTTGCATAGCCCTTATCTCATTTTGGATAAAAAATGTATCTGTGTCAAATGCAGTCTTCATGACAGAAATAATATTAAAATATGAACCTGTGTGATGTAAACATAAAGCAACATTTTACAGAGACTGGGTTAAAAAATCAGTCAGCTCAGTCGAGTAAAAAAAGACCTTCTGTGGCTGTCAAGGCTCCAAAATGACATATGCTACGCAATCAAGACAAGTGAATTACCAAAACCTGAGAGTGCTTGCTTGAGCTCGTTCTTGTCGATCATCCCGGAGTTGTCCCTGTCGTAGGTGCGGAAGACGTTCTGCCAGTCTGTGATATACTTCCACACACCGGTGAACTCACTGAAGTTCACGCCAGCCTTGTTCTCGCGGTCAAACATGGCTGAGACAAAGGGGAACATCAAGAGTACACATCAAGTCCAACTTCCACCTTAAGCAGCGAAAGATCCAGTCACAGCAAACTCATGCCACGGCTTCCCGTCAGACCTCAGTCCTTTGGGACCCCAGCAAGCGCCCAGCTGACTAGCCACTAAGGGCCAGCTAATAAACGCCTGTCTGCATAGGGACTGAGTCCCTAACAGTCTTGGCACAACTGCCCAGAGTAGAAATGTAGGGAGCTACCACCCAGGCCTAGCCCCTGACTCCAATGAGAAGAGCACACACTTGCAGCTGTGAGGCAGACTGTGCTAGCATAACATCCCAGTAGTCCAGTACTTTGGGAGGCTGAGATGAGAAAACTGCTGAGCCCAGGAGTTTGACACCAGCCTGGGCAACAGGATGAGACGTTGTCCCCAAGATAAATTTTAAAAGTAGCCAGGTGTGATGACATGCACCTATGATCCCAGCTACTTGGAAGGCTGAGGTGAAAGGATCACCTGTGTACTCCTCCTGGGCGACAGTGAGACTCGGGCTCCAAAACACACACACACACACACACACAAATGGTAGTACCTCAATCGACATACACACAGTACTTGACACTGAAGTCGACTCTGAAATGCACTTTCTCTGGTGGGTTCACTTGTCTACCAGGCAGAAATCAAGTACAGAGGTTGAGCGGCCCACCCCAGCTCCCAGCTCTCGCCTCGAACACAGCTCTAATTCCCAGAGCTGACCTTCCAACTCTCCAGGGGCCCCCAGCACTGGTGCAGGCTCATAATAGCCCCAGGTCAGGGAAGCTGGCTCTAATTAGAAAAAGGCCCCGCCCCTGGTCCTGCAGCTTTCAGTCTAACTCCAAGCCCACACACACAAGAATCTATAAATACATTTATCTGTAATTGCAGGATGGTTAGAAAATACAGAAAAGTCTGAATTGCTGTTACAGAGAAAATGATAACTCATGTGGTCTCTTCAGGTAAGCAGTGTATGTAGAGGGGTCAATGTAAAACTGCAATGTGTAATCTTGGTTTGGTCGGAAGTTCATGACAATTCAATAAAATTTCACATGATGAAAAATACTGTGAAAAATGGTGTCTGTTTCCTCCAAGCAACTGACAACACTTGTGCAATGGCGGGCTGTTTTTCACATTCCTCTTCCATGATGCAGACTGTATGTGGAACATGAGGAATGAGACATGCAGGCAGGTAGAGGTCTGCTGCTCTGGGGCGCACAGTGGGCACCATGGAGAGCTGCATGCCGGGCAAGGGCTGAGCAGAGGGCAGCTTCCAGGCCCAGCCCCTCCAGCAGGGAGGCAGTGGCTGCCACCCTCTGTCAAAATATTTTGTAGTGCTAAGGCCAAGCCCCTGCCACCACCCCCAGGACTCGGGTATCTTATATACAACACACTCTGCAATACACTGCTGAGCTCACAGGAAAGTAGGGACCCCTCAGGACTAGGAAATGTGTATGAGAGGGGAGAGAACAAGCACCAGGCTGCTCTGGGAACCACCAGGAGGCCATGATGCCTTGGCCCAAGAAGCAGGAGAATGAAGCCCAAGATTCCACAGCAAAGGGAATCTGAAGGGAGCCACACCTCCCAGCTAAGGAAACCATCCGAAATTGCAATGGGGTGAGGGCTGGAAACACCATCAATCTCTCCTAAGAACATGCAGATGAGGCCTATTTGCTCTTGGGCCTGGAGCTCAAATCCCTACTAGTTGTGCAGTCAGGGAGATCCCAGGCTCCCTCCGAAGGACGCACCCTCACACAGGCCCCACCCTCACACAGGCCCCAGTGTGCACACATCAAGGTTGCATATGAAGCCACAAAACACACAAAACTCAGGAAAACATCAAAGAAATTACCACTACTCTATGTGTGAGCTTCAGCAGAAACAAGAATCACTGTAGGTCATGCATGGTGGCTCAGCCTGTAATCCCAGCCCTTTGGGAGGCCGAGGCGAGAGGACTGCCTGAACCCAGGGGTTCGAGACCAGCCTGGGCAACTTGGTGAGACCTCGTCTCTACAATAAATCACAAAAAAGTTAGCTGGGCGTGGTGGTGTGTATCTGCAATTCCAGCTACTTGGAAGGCTGAGGCGGAAGAGTTCCCTGAGCCCAGCAGGTCGAGGTTGTGGTGGCCGTGAGCATGCCACTACACTCCAGCCTGGGCAACAAAGTGAGACTCCAGCTCAAAAACAAAACAAAACAAAACAAAATAAGAATCACTGTAGACAGTCCTCCCCAGGAGTTCACACAGTTAATCAGAAACACAAGGTAAAGGAGCTATATGTCATATGTACCTACAATTCTTCAATAAAAACATTTACTTAAAATTTAAAAGACTACCATATAAAATACTTGAAGAAAAAAAGAAATTGTATAAACAAACAAGCAATATCTAAAGACTATCAAAAATAACCAGGTAAGACTTGAAAGTAACTGAATATAATCTAGAAATTTTAAAGATATGTAATCTTTAGAAGTAGACACAGAAAGGACAGGTTAAAAAGTAAAATAAAAATAAAGAAATAGTGACAGCAAACATACTTGAGAAGAGGTGCAGACAGGGAGGGCAGAATGCAAGGGCCCTCCATCTAACCAGAGTTCTAGAAGCAAGAAAAAGATATGAACCCACAGACAAGGGAAGCAAGACCTGCCTCCAAGCAGGACAGATGAAAGGCCGCTCTTACTTGTCTGTCTGCAGATACTCACATATGATTGACCTGACAGTCACTGGATTAAAGGGAGTCCATGTGCCTGAAAACAAATAACAATAAGAATTAAGCTAAACGAAAATCATTTTCATAGGAAACAAAGTTCCTGATCTATAACGAGAGACACAATAAAGTAAGTCCTTGGTTCTAGAGAGGTGGCTATTGGTTGGGGCACAGTTCCCTGGGGATACTCTGGGCGATGGTTTGGTTGCCACAGCCACTGGGGGGGGAGCATTTCCTGGTCAGGGTCCGTCCTGTGGTATATAAGAGTCTTTCACGTCTCATCAGACATTCAAAGTCATCTATACTTGTCTGAGGCTTGGATGATCCTATTTAACACAGAACCAACAAATGGTTTTATATTATTTTAATAGACACTGAATTTTCCAAGAATGCAGCCACCATATAAGTTGAAAGGGTTGCACTTAGTTTTATTAGGAGCTTCACTAGTTATCATTTCGGAAAATCCCACCATCAAGACCACCCTGCCTGGGGACCCTCAGAGCTTAACTTGGATGCCATTGCTGACACGAACTCTACATACAGGAGTAAGCACTGATCACTGTCTTAAGTTTTCCTTCAGGCAGCACACTGGACACAAACCATAAAACCATACTTTACTAAAATTGCAGCCTGGGCTTTATACTACTTTCCTTTAAACTGTGAATAGGTAAGCTATACTATTCTCTGATTCACTGTTGAATCTGTTACACTTGAGAACTTACAACTGTTTATCAACTGTGGCGATGGAATTTCACCAATACCCCTATGCCCCAAAACCTATTTTCAGAAGGATTTGCACCTCCAATAATTTTTATGCTCACTAAATATAAACTAAAAAAATTTTTTAATGTGGGGGAGATTACTGGCTCTCCCCATTACCCATTTGTATAAAATACACCCTTTTTTCCTTCTATACACAAAACAGCTACAGTTCTGGGCGGCACAGAGAGACGGCACCTGGTCTCAGAGTAACACTGGTCTGTCCCTGGTCCAGTCAGGGTTCCTACTTGGAAGGTAGGTGATGGGGTCTGCAGGTGCCATCCCTACGCCTCCACATGCTTGCCCTTTGTCACTCTGGGCTCACAGGGCTCCTCCCAAGTGCCACATCTGCTGGGCTTTCTCTCAACCTGAAGTGTGACCCCTCCTAAGATACACACAACTCCCTCCCCGCAGGGGAAACTGCTATAAAAACACAGAGCCACGTGAACAAGCAGTATTTCCCACGCCTCAGTGGAAGTGGAGGATGCAGAAGACAGCAAGACTGGTTTCATACTCCCATCACCTCCAGGGATCCTCTCTCAGATTTTCTGGGCCAGCCACGACTTCCAGCATTCCAGTCTTTCCCTAGTAACCAGCATGTCTAGCTTAGGTAATGCCAGAACCACTCAGCTAGCAGATTTCCTGTCAGATTATAACTTTCAAAGAGATTGTTCGTGTACCTACAGGTCTTGCCTCAACTCCAGCTCTCCAAGAACCAAGGGAAACAGAAATATACACATTATTTTCCACATAAACTGGGTAGACCTAGCTTTTTCCACCCATAATTTGGGGATAACACTAAAGCCATAAGAAGCAACATCCTAAATGACTGACGTTGCAGTTGTTTTTGTGCTTTCCCACTTAAACCTCAAGCACACAAAGAATCTTAGAATTTACATCTGACTCCCTTCTCAAAGGGGGGAAGGAAAACCTACCTCATCTCCTGTTCTGTGAAAATATGATGACTTTGTATTTGCCAGGTTTACGCTTTCTTGAAGTATGTGCTATTAATCAGAATCCTAAATTTTGGCTGATGAAAAGTTTAGTGAGTGGTAAAAAGTCAACATTTCACACCCATCATCGTGTATACAACTGAAATGCCTAACTACTTAGAATCTTGTACAAAAAAAGGGAATTTTTAAGTTTTATTAGTTTTTGAGATGGCGTCTCGCTATGTTGCTCAGGCTGGTCTCAAACTCCTTGCCTAAAGCGATCCTCTTGCCTCAGCCTACCAAAGTGCTGAGATTACAGGCACAAGCCACAACAGGCAACTCTCATACTTTATAAATGTCACCACTGGCAATCTCTTCTACTTTCCTGTATCAGACTCTGTGATTTCCAAACTTTCTGGGCCTTTCTGCCAGAGAGAAATTAACTGTGTAAGAAGAAATGGTAGCCCGGCTTGGTGGCTCAGCCTGTAATCCCACACTTTGGGAGGCTGAGGTGAGTGGATTGCCTGAGCCCGTGGGTTCGAGACCCACCTGGGCAACTTGGCGAGACTTCATCTCTACAAAAAAATAAAAAAATCAGCCGGGCGTGGTAGCACATTCCGGCTACTCGAAAGGCTGAGGCGGAAGGATCACCGGAGTCCAGCAGGTCGAGGCTGCGGTGGCCGGGAGTGGCCACTGCACTCCAGTCTGGATGACAGAGTGAGACTCTAACTCAAAAAAAAAAGAAGACATGGTATAAGAAGTCCTGTAGTACTTGGCAGGCTGAGGTGAGAGGATAGTGTGAGATCAGGAGTTCAAAGCTGCAGCGAACTATGATCACACCACCACACTCCAGCCTGGGCAACAGAGTGAAACTTCATCTCTATTTAAAACAAAACAAAACAAGACGGACTCGGTGGCTCAGCCTGTAATCCCGCGCCTTGGGAGGCTGAGGTGAGTGAATTGTCTGAGCCCACGGGTTTGAGACCCGCCTCATCTCTACAATAAATCAAAAATCAGCCGGGCGTGGTAGCGCGTGCCTGTAATTCCAGCTACTTGGAAGGCTGAGGCGGAAGGATCGCCGGAGCCTAGCAGATCGAGGCTGCGGTGGCCGGGAGCGGCCACTGCACTCCAGTCTGTGTGAAAGAGTGAGACTCCAACTCAAAAAAACAAAATAAAACAAAACAAAACCCCCAGAAGTTCTGTGAGCTCAGAGCACAACACTGGTATTTAATGCATGGAATTTTCCAGGTCTTTGGTGCCTCTTCAGGTTCAGCAGAATGCCATAGTTCACCAGTTACCTTCTACTATGGCATACACAGCCACGACTGGAAATGCGGCCTTTCTGAAAAGCAATTTGAACACTGACCAACAGCATTTATAGTACTTATAGCCTTTGACCTGATAAATTCCACTTCCAGAAACTTGTTCTATGAAATAATGAGACAAGTCCCTTCAATATTTATGTCAATGAAAACTGAAACCATCTAAATGTCTAATAATGAAACACTGTGAGCTCAATTTTGGTACAGACCCTATCTTTGCAGTTCTGTACCAAGCCCAAGTACAAGGGAAGAAGGAGCAGACTCTGGTGGAGGCAGGCGTGGCTTAAGAGTGGAAAGAGATCTAAACTTCCAGTCATCCCACTGTTATGTCCGAAGAGACTGAGGTCAGAGATGCTATGACTGACCTATAGCCGTTAAGAAACTTGTCATCAGCCAGGTTCGGTGGCTCAGCCTGTAATCCCGCACCTTGGGAGCCTGAGGCGAGTGAACTGCCTGAGCCAGCGGGTTCAAGTCCCGCCTGGGCAAGTTGGTGAGTCCTCATCTCTACAATAAATCAAAAATTAGCCGGGCGTGGTAGCGCACGCCTGTAGTTCTAGCTACTTTGGAAGGCTGAGGCGGAAGGATCGTCGGAGCCCAGCAGGTCGAGGCAGCGGTGGCCGGGAACAGCCACTGCACTCCAATCAGGGCGACAGAGTGAGACTCCAACTCAAAAAAAAAAAAAGAAACTTGCCATCAAATCCTAACCCTTCTGTTTCCCTCGAAGCTCTGGCGAGGTGACCGACAGATCACCTGAGGGTTCCCAAGAGCCCCCGGCCCTGCTCCAAGGCTTGAAGACTCACTGGGACCCACAACACTCGTGGTTAGTCCATTATAGAGAAAGGACACAGCATAAAACCAGCCATGGGAAAAGGCCAGGAGGGAATAAGAAGTGGCAAGGAAGGGCGCAGTTTCTCCAGCCATGAGCTGTGACCGCACGTGCTTGTGGGGCGAACAGGGTGGCTCTCCTGAGCCTGGGAGTCAAGGGTTTGCTGGGGTTCAGTCACAGACACTCCAGCCACTCAGAGAAAGAGTAGGTGTTTGCTGTAAATCACACTGTTGGTACAGACTTTCCTGGTGACATGGTACAACATGGCACAGCGTGGCTCAAGGCTTGGTGGCAAAACGCCCTCATCAGCCGGACCATTCCAAGAGCTCAGTTCTTGGGAGCCGGCCAAGGGCCATCACTGCGCAGGTCCTTCTTGGGAATGTGAAGGGTCTGAGCAGGATTGCTGAGCAAACCTTTCCACACAGGCAGATCAAAGCTGCAGGTCAATCTCAAATTCCCTCTGCTCCATCCCAGGGGCAACACATACCATCACACACTTAACCTGCCTGGGTGAGGAAAGTATGTAACTAGATAGTACTCTACTGGGAACTGTCCTGTTCTAGAGTTTGATTTTTCTCAGTTCTTTTTAATATGGGATTACCAAGACAGCCACAATTCTATGTGATAAAAATACCTACGAAAAGCCTGAGCCCGCGGGTTCGAGACCCACCTGGGCAGCGAGACCTCATCTCTACAATAAATAAAAAAATCAGCCGAGCGTGGTGACACATGCCTGTAATTCCGGCTACTCGGAAGGCTGAGGCGGAAGGATCGCTGGAGCCCAGCAGGCCGAGGCTGCGGTGGCCGGGAGCGGCCACTGCACTCCAGTCTGGGCGACAGAGTGAGACTCCAACTCAAAAAAAAAAACAAAAAAAAACTACAAAAGAATATAAGAATTATTATTTGTTTAAAGCACAGCTAAAAAGTGCCCTCCCCCCAATACATCAATATGCTATGGCAAACTTACTTCAGAAGCACAAAATAGAGGCTTCAGAAAAATTAATTTCTCATAATTCCAAGAAATATGTGGAAGTTGGGAAAAAAAGTATCAAACTCAAGATAGTTTGTGACACGTTATTCAAGAAGAAGACCAGACAACAGACCTCTTCTGTCTTTCTTCATACCTGCTAACCGCAGACCTCCCTGAGGGCAGTCATTTTTAGAAACTCTCCTGTGGAAACAAGTCTTACAAAGGAACCAGTGTGTGGGATCCACAAATACTTTCTCAGCAAGATTTCAACCAGATTTTAACAGAGAGCCCTCAGAAGCACAAATTTAACTGAAGTTGAGAAACGATCCAACTTTGTAACTTCAGTTTTCCTACCAGTAATATTGATTTTCTGAAATAGTATAGTTTTACTATTAGAACAGAAGCTCAGTTCTGGGAGAACAATGAGAAATCAAAATAATTTCAATTATATTAGTACAGGAATTCCACAGGGTGTGGTGGCAAAGGCCACAGTCCCAGCTATTCCAGATGCTGAAGCAGAATTGCTTAGGCCCAGGAGTTTGAACCAGCCCGGGCAACAGAGCAAGACCCCATCTCTCAATTAAAAAAAAAAAATTCAGAGAAGAGAACAAAGACAACTTTTTTACAGACAATATCTCCCTCGGTTGCCCAGGCAGCAGTGCAGTGCATAGCCCACTGCAGCCTCGAATTCCTGGTCTCAAGAGATTCTTCCACTTTGGCGTCCAAGAGTGCTGGGATCACAGGCATGAGCTGCTGCACCAGGAAGAAGAGAACTGATATGCAGCTATCCAAGGACAAGTGTGGTGTTTGTACACACAATGCAACAATGAATCTTCCTTCATGAAGCCTACAATCTAGCAGTGAGACGGTCACAAAAATGACAAGACTACAAGAGGAGGAAGGCAAGCATCAAGAAAAATACTGGGATGGGCCTGTGGCAGGAGCAGCGCACCTTCACCTTAGGGAAGGGGTTATTGCATCAATCACAGTGGAGCAAGCACAGAGCCCAGGGCAGGCAAGTGGGAGACCCAGGGCACTGAGGAACAGAATGGCTCAGCTGAGGCATTTAGTAGGCACCATCAGGCAAAGACATGGTGGAGAAACACAGGGCCTCAGAGTGAATGCTCAGACGTGAGGAGCAAACATGACGCCGAACATGAGGAGCATGCGGTGTACCAAATACATGAAATACATGCACCTGGATTCAAATCCAGGCTCTATAGCTTGAGAGCTACTGCAGGTAACTCGGCATACAAAGCATCGCTAGTACTTAACTCTGAGAGGTTGTGAAAAGAACTAGAAATTCGTCCTTATTAATAAGCTGCCTTAGTCAGACATGGTGGCTCACACCTGTAATCCCAGTACTTTCGGAGGCTGAGGCAAGAGGATTGCCTGAGCCCATGGGTTCGAGACCAGCCTGGGCAACTTGGTGAGACCTTGTCTCTACAATAAATCAAAAAATTAGCCAGGTGTGGCAATGTGTGCCTGTAGTTCTAGCTACTTGGAAGGCTGAGGAGGAAGGTTCATCTGAGCCCAGGGGGTCAAGGCTGTGGTAGCCATGAGCAAGCCACTGCACTCCAGCCTGGGTGACAGAGTGAGACTCCAACTCAAAAAAAAAAAAAAATCAGCCGGGCTCAGTGGCTCAGCCTGTAATCCCGTGCCTTTGGGAGGCTGAGGTGAGTGGATTGCCTGAGCCCGTGGGTTCGAGACCCATCTGGGCAGCAAGACCTCATCTCTACAATAAATCAAAAAAAATCAGCCGGGTATGGTAGCATGCGCCTATAGTTCCAGTTACTTGGAAGGCTGAGGCGGAAGGATCGCCGGAGCCCAGCAGGTCGAGGCTGCAGTGGCCGGAAGCGACCACTGCACTCCAGTCTGGGCTACAGAGTGAGACTCCAACTCAAAAAAAAAAAAAAATTGGCTGGGCATGGCATGGTTCTAGCTACTTGGAAGGCTGACGCAGAAAGATCGCCTGAGTCCAGTAGATCAAGGCTGCAGTGGCCAAGGTGCCACTGCACTCCAGCCTGGGCAACAGAGAGAGATTCCAATTCAAAAACAAAACAAAACAAAAAAAACTGCCTTATCCCAGAAAGAGTGAAGAAATGTAAAAAGATACTCAAAATATAGAGAAATAAAGTAAATGTTAATCATGCTGGCTGAGGAGAGAGTAAGGCACCTAAGACTAGGTCAGAAAGTTTAAAATTCTAAACTCTTGTCACTGGCAAGCCACAAATTTAACTTTAAATTCTTTTGGCAGTTAATTTGAACTCTCCCAAGGCAATTCAAGAAAAGTACTCCACTGGGGCCACATGAGAGGGTCTGATACACAGTTAGCATGGGTTAAGCCAGACACTGATTTCAAAGTATATAGGAATGGTGAACTCAGCATCCTTCAGGCAATTCTGCTAAAACTTCCCCCTCCCAAGCAGGCTTCTTGTAGACATCTGGTAGCAGCTGAAACCAAGGGTATGATCTGACAGATACTTGCTGATGATTAGGAGCTACACTCTTTAACAACCAGTTGAACTGGGGCAGAACTTACACCTTTTGGTGAAAATACAACAGCCCGAACACACATGTTGGAACAGGAGGTGTCTCCCTCAGCCCCCAACAATGCTAACCTCAGGACAAGGTTGTGAAGTTCCTAGCACCATGTGTGGAAACCACATCAAACCATTAGGTAATGGAAAACCATCAAAGCTTGGAGATGGCCTGTTACAGTCACAGTGGCAATGGTGTTAGCTACTACCAATGACCAAGTGTTTGCTACGTGCCACATGCCAGACATCATACAAAGTACTTTGCATGCATTTCCTCAACTTACCCTCTCAGTACCTGGGAGAACACTGAGAAGGTCAAGTGTTTGGCCAAGGTCACATTACAAAACTGGTGGAGCCAGGACTGGAATTCAAGCGGGCTGGCCCAAAGTCTCCACTAGAGCTCCCCAGGACTGACAGACCCCCCAGGATAGGCATGCTGTGAGGTCGAGTATTTGATCATCATTCCCAGTTGGGAAAGTTTACACAAAACCTAACCCTGGTCAGTACTCTAAAAAATTCAAGCCAACAGACAAAAAGGAGACTGTTTAAAAGGTTCATAAATCTTGCATTACTCACTGGAAAACCATGCAAAAGTGAACGCCTCTGAGGCATGACCTGAAGAGGGTATTCCACACAGCACCTATCACTGTGGTGACTGACTACTTGAATCTGACCACAGTTAACATATCATGCGATGAAGTCATGCATTTTGGTCAACATTTACAAAGTTTCAAGCTGAGATACACCAAACTGTAGCCTATTGAATTCCAGGTTCTCTCGACCTCTTTCTAGTATCCCTGTCTTGTACTACCCTGAGTATAACTCAAGCATCAGAGACGCAAATCAAAAATAAAAAAAATCTGATAATAATTAGAGAAGGCACAATCATCAGGGCAGAGATACTGGAATTTCTTATGTGCCTAGAATCAATCTATATATAGGCATGTGAAATAATATGCCAGTATCTGTGGCTTAAATGATGTCAGTGGTATCTACTGTTCTATAAGGTAAGTGTGTTAATCTGAAAGTACAAATCCTCGATGTAACACAAATCATTAGACACTGAGACTGGATTCCTTGCATGAGCCAAAAGTGCGGGTTTCCTTCACTCCTGCCCCAGCACAGCAAGGCAGCGTCCAGCAGCCAAGTTTTCCACTCCTAGTCCTGTCCCCAGCAACATCAGACTGCTTCTACTAACGATACTACTTTCGACATCGTCACAACATCCTGAAATCAACTCCTTTTCCAGCTTCAGTGGCACGCTTCTGGAAAGGCAAATTAGAAACATAATAATCAGAAAAGACAACTGCATCTGAGGGATTACAAAAAAGGCGGCAGTCAGGTGTTTAACAAAATAAAATGTCTCTCATAGCACTATCATGGATTAGTCACACAAAAACTGGCAAGAGCGTAACTCCGGAGAGCCCCCAACACACTCCCACGTCTCCCCAAAGTTCTACTGCCAGCACCTCCTACATACCAATCCTCCCCAGGAATCCAGTCCTAGAGTTTTCACAGTTCCTGGAGAAAACACAGTCCCTGTCACCCCCCTAGGGCCACGTGATGACCCCTGGGTGTCCTTGCGAATCCTCTCCAGAGAAGACACAAAGTGTCCAGACCTAAGAAACTCAAGGACCTTCAGCATACCTAAAGGATCTCTGCCATACAAGGCTAACCCTCCATTCCTCTCCTAACCTACATGCTGGCGTCCATTCTCAAGAAGCACATCCTACACTCACACACACAGCTATTCAGCAGGCTGGGCGAGGCCTCACGCAGCAATAACAACGGCAACAAGAAACCACTCCACAAAATAAGACAGAAACGTCACCACGTAACAGTGACTAACAGTGATAATAATTTATCTTAATGATTGCTTTGTCCTTGGAAAATAAGTTCCAGAAGAAAGGTTATTTACTGTGAGCAAACCAGGCTTGCAAAGTATGGCTCCCAAAGGCAGGCCCCACCAGCCCACTCACCGTTGGATAGCGCTTGCTGGAGCTCGTTGTCCGATATCACGCCACTCCTGTCTTTGTCAACTCTACAAAATCAAGAAGGCCAGATGAACTGGTGATGATACATGCAGGAAAAGCGAAACATGGCAAAAACCAATATTCCTCTGCCAACCCTAGACTGATTCCTCAACGCTCCTCCCAGACTTCTCTCCCTTTGTTCAGCTGGAATGCCACATGCCCCCTCCTGTTAAGGAATGATGGGGAATGTCCGAGTCTGGTCCTCCCTGAGAAGCTGATCATCTTTTCTCTATCATTTCCCATTTCCATACTTTCCTTCCTTCCTAACGATAACTAAACTCTGATCTTTTTCCTTTTTGAGTTGGGGTCTCACTCTGTCGCCCAGGCTGAACTTCAGGGTTCACGATCATGGCTCACCACAGCCTCAACCTCCTGGGTGCCAGCCATCCTTCCGCCTCAGCCTCCCAAGTAGCTAGGACTACAGGAGCACACCCCTACTCCTGGCTAATTTTTCTATTTTTTGTAGAGAAGAGGTCTCATTATGTTGCCCTGACTGGTCTTGAACTTCTGGACTCAAGTAATCCTCCAGGTTCAGAAGACTTTTTATTTTTATTTTTAATTTTTGAGATGGAATCTCACTGTCGCCCAGGCTGGAGTGCATACTCACGGCCACCGCAGCCTCGATCTGCTGGGCTCAGGCTATCCTTCTGCCTCAGCATTGCAAGTAGCCGAAACTACAGGCGTGCTCTGCCACACCCGGCTAATTTTTGATTTATTGTAGCGATGAGGTCTCACCAAGTTGCCTGGGCTGGTCTCGAACGCATAGGCTCAGGCAATCCACTCGCCTCGGCCTCCCAAAGTGCTGGGATTAGAGGCTGAGCCACCGAGGCCGGCCCAGACAGACTTTTAAAAAATTAACTATGTAATGTGGTTTATCTTCCAAACTGTGGCATAAAATTACATAACAGATAAAGAAGGAAAATCAAAGTATCTTATGACCCTGTAAAGCTGTCTTTTGGGGACTCTAGGCACCTTTTAAGACACCTATTCTCTGTGAAGTCTGTCTACATATCGAGAAATTTGGAGTTTTTCCACTCTCTCATCTCAACAGGAAATCTCTTCTACTGATTTCTAGATTCCTGAGACAGGAACTACAAGCTGCCAGTCAGAAAATCTTTGAATCCACCCATAGCCTGCACCCCCCCACTTGGAAATGTCCCGCCTTCCCGGAGGGAACCAGTGAGAATCCCATATGCATCGATTCATGGTTGCTTATAGCTTCTGCCCTCCTAAAATGTACATAACCAAGCTACCATCCCACCGCAGCCGGCACACACTCTCGGGACCTCCTGGCTCAGAACAAACCGCCTTAAATCTTTTACAGAGTGTGGCCTCTTTCATCAGCACTCTCCTAGCCTGTCTGAATTCACATCTGCACCGGTTTCTCTTTCTCACACTCAGGAAGAGACTCCGAGGTAATCCAGTCTTGGCCGTGAGTCACTCACTCAGTGGGAGGTCGACTAGGAGCAGAAGACGCGGCAATAAAGGTCACCCGCCCCAGGGCGCCAGGTCTCCGGCTCCATCCCCGGCTGCTGCCATTTTAACCGCGCCAAGCAGTCAGTTTCTGCTCCCCGAAAGCAAGATTCCCGGGAGGCCCTCCTCCACCGGGCGGGAAGAAAGGCCCCCGGGACTTGGCGACCTCGGCAGGAGCCCGGCGCGCGGGGCAGGGACGGGGCAGGAGACTGAGGCCGGGACAGGAGGCCGAGGGGGACAGGGAGGAGGCCGGGGCAGCGG
>NW_007259552.1:277602-282356 GCF_000164805.1 Carlito syrichta | reverse complement strand
GGACACTACAACCATCTTCCCTTCCAAGTAGTATACCTATCACAATTCTCCCTCTTTATCAAGGCAGAACAAGTTTTTTAAATTAAATAGACCCTAGGCAAAGAATCTCACAATACTTAAGTAGAATATTTAGACACTCAAATTCTGTCTTTTTTATAAGTTATAGAGATAAGAAGTTCTTTATCTACCAACAACTTGTGTCTAGAGAGGCTAATTCGCCGGGGCTGGGCCTGCGCGCCCGTCGCTTCCGAGACGCCGGAAGTGCGCGGCACCCGGGCGGTCACGGGACCCCACGCAGCCAATCCTCGCGCAGCCAGGTTGCCGAGCAATGCGGGCGCCGCGTCCGCGCCCTACGGGAGCCTGCGCCGAGGTCTCCGGCTTCCGCTCGAGGGCCCGGCTGCGCCTCGTCACTGGCGCCTCGCGCAGCCGGAGCGCTCGGAGCCGGCCGATCGCCTGCACCCGCTGCGGGAACGCGCCTCCAGGACGGCCGGAAGGGCGCCCGCCCACCGGAAGGCCGAAGAGCGGGGTCTCGCCGCACGGCTCTCGATAAAGGAGCGATGTGAGCGTAGTCAGCGCCGGCGGCCGAGCGCGCGGGGAAGGGGCGCGTGCCACGCTCTTTGCCGCCGCCCCGCCCTCGGCGCCGCGTCCCGCTTCGCCGTGGCCTGTGCGAGGGCGTCGGGCAGAGCCCACCCTCCCGACCTGGGAGCCCCGCCCCGGGCACGCGGCTGGCGGGCACGCGGCCCTTCGTCCCCGAAGACGGCGCCGCCTTGGTCCAGGCCCCGCTGTGCCTGCCGCTCGACTCGGGTTGGCTTCACCTGGGTTCCCAGCAACTGGGACGTGCCCGGGTTTGAGGCAGCCGAGGTCCCCAGGTCTTTCCCACGCAGGCTGTCGGGACAGCCTTCCACCCCTTCCCGCGTTCTGTGTCGGGCGTTATTCATGTCATTCACGGGATTATCCCAGCTTTCCGATTCCTGATTCGGGTTTTCTTCGCCCTCAGAGCACAGGCTTCTCCCTCCGGGACGTACCAGGACGCTGAAGGGATGGAGAGCCAACAATGGGGCCTTATCAGTGGCACCTGAGACTTTCTTCCCTGTGGACGGCAATCCATTATTCAGCACCCGGGCACACAGCTAGAGATCTATCTGATCAGCCGTCGATTCTCCCAGCTGTAATATCCTCTGCCCCATTTTTCTCTCGTGTCCACAAGGCATATCCTTGAGAATTCTTTCAAATTCCTCACAGATATTAAGACAGTCTATGGTTTTGGCGTTCATCTAATGTATCAATCTACGAACATCTTCTAAAAGTGAATTTTTTTCATGACTTAGTACATCCAAGTGGTCTTTGGTTTTCTCCTCATAAAGTATTCACATCACTTATTAAATAATCCTTTCTAGAATCTTCCACAGCTCTTTGATCTGTTGTTTCTGAAGTACACACTTTTATTCTCCCTCCCATCTCTGCCTTTCTGTTCTCCAGAACCCTGCCGATAGTAACAATTACGATTTTGCATCCCAACTTGGAAGTTTCCATCACAGGGATGGTTCAGCCAGGAAAGTCTCAGTGACTGAAGCAGGCCCCTAGCCTCCATCAACTCTTGGGCTCCACCAACCAGTGGCCAAGTCTCCGGCCAGAAATGCAGCAGCCAGCATCACCCACGGCACTCTGAAGTTCTGTTCTGCTTTGTTTGGTTCGAGGCGTAGGAAATGCATTCATTCAAGCCAGGAAGCACTTACTGAATGCACCAGCCAGAATCCACCCTAATGCTTAGGTATGCTACTTTGTTCAGTTGTCACTATGCCAAGGCATCACATGCACATTTTACTGAGAAAACCACAGCTCAGAGAAGATAAGTAACTTGACTAAAGTCAAATAGGCAGAGATTCAAGCCCAGATCTTTTTTGTGCTTTTGCTACATATCTCAGCAGCAGCAAGGCTGACTGTTTGTTTTTGAGTTGAAGTCTCACTCTGTCGCCCAGGCTGGAGTGCAGTGGCATGCTGACAGCCACCACAGCCTCAACCTGCTGGGCTCAGTTGATCCTTCTGCCTCAGCCTTCCAAGTAGCTGGAATTACAGACATGCACCACCACGCCCAGCTATTTTTTTTTATTTATTGTAGAGATGAGGTCTCACCAAGTTGCCCAGGCTAGTCTCGAACCTATCAGCTCAGGTACTCCTCTCACCTCGGTCTCCCAAAGTGCTGGGATTATAGGCGTGACCCACCACGCCCGGCCCAGGGCTGACTCTTAAAAAAGGTTAGCCAGGCACGCAAAAAAAAAGCCGGGCTCAGTGGCTCAGCCTGTAATCCCGTGCCTTTGGGAGGCTGAGGTGAGTGAATTGCCTGAGCCCCCGGGTTCAAGACCCGCCTGGGCAACTTGGTGAGACCTCATCTCTACAATAAATCAAAAATCAGCCGGGCATGGTAGCGCATGCCTGTAATTCCGGCTACTTGGAAGGCTGAGGCGAAAGGATCGCCGGAGCCCAGCAGGTCAAGGCTGCGGTGGCCGGAAGCAGCCGCTGCACTCTAGTCTGGGTGACAGTGAGACTCCAACTCAAAAAAAAAAAAAAAAGTTAATTACTATGAAATCAAGTTTGAAGAAAAAACACCCCACGTGGGTACCCATACGAATGTACAAAGAGATGAGTCTAAAAGAACAAGGAATACTGGCCTGACACATTCACAAACTACACAGCTTCAGTCTCTGCCTTTACAGCACCCCTGACCTCTAAGGAACCTGTCAGCTCCTGGGCTGTGTTGCTGGGGGACAACCTTGCCTTCCACAAGTCTTCTCCAGTCCTCTGTCCTCTGTCTTGTGTCTGAGTCACTCAGAAGTGGGGGTGTTGTCACTGATGGGAGACGCTGCCCGAGTTCTGTGGCCACGTTACAGAGGTCCAGTGGTGACCACCATCTGCCAACAGAAAAAGGCAGGTCAGCTCCTGCCCTGGTTCTGCTGACTCAATCATTTAGAAGCATCAGGGTGCCACTATCTCCTCATTCATCTCGGATTCAATTTCCTTCCAACCAGGTCTGTTCTAAGCTTTCCAGGAGTCAAGAAATTCGTTGAAAGATAACACTCTTTCCTCCCTATGTTAACATTAATCACATCATGTATCCAAATCTTGGGCCAGTCTTTCCTTTGGTCTAATTTCTCTGAGCTCATTTGGAGTTGCCTTTTATTTTCCTTAGAATTTTTCTAAGCATTGGCTCGTTCTGGGTGCTTGTGTTCTTGCACTTTCCTTTTTTTTTGGAGTTGGAGTCTCACTGTCACCCAGACTGGAGTGCAGTGGCCGCTCCCAGCCACCGCAGCCTCGACCTGCTGGGCTCTGGCGATCCTTCCGCCTCAGCCTTCCAAGTAGCTGGAAGTACAGGCGCACGCTACCACGCCTGGCTAATTTTTTTGATTTATTGTAGAGATGAGGTCTCGCCAGGTTGCCCAGGCGGGTCTCGAACCCGTGGGCTCAGGCAATCCACTCACCTCAGCCTCCCAAAGGCGTGGGATTACAGGCTGAGCCACCGAGCCCAGCTGCACTTTCCATAGTATACTCTCTTGTTCATCTGATGTCTTTGGCCCATAACAGATCCTCAACAAACATTTGTTAAATGAATGGATGGCCACCCTGTATGTATGAATAAGCATGCACACACTCATATTTGTACATGCTTGCAACTTAACAACATCCCTCTGAAGCCATCCTGGGTCATTTTTTTCTCAGGATCACTGATGGCTGCGCTGTGGCATTTGTACACTAAGGATCTTTCCTTTTTCATTCCTTTTCCCTTTTTCAGATTCACGGACAGAATTCAGAATTCTAGGGACAGAGCACTGTGCTCAGTACCATCTTGGGATGACAAGGACACTTTCTCCCGTGGCACCCATCTTTCTTACAACCACCGTTCTTCCGCCAGAATTGTTTGAAAGACAATGACCCACCACTTTTTATTTAACTCAGGCTTCTTGCTGAGTAGTGGACAATCTCTCAAGTATGTGCTTTCTAGTTAAGAGGATACTAGCGGGGCAACCTCTTCGGGTTCCCTCCCACTGTGGGAGCTTCTCTGTCCTCTCAATAAATCCTGCTTTCTCAAAAAAAAACAAAAAACAAGAGGATATGAGTGAAGGTCTGCATCAGCACTGGACAGAAGAACTTTCCAGAATGATGGAATCACTGCTCCTTGCCATGTGTGGCTACTGAGCACCTGAAATGGATCACGGTGCCCAGGAACGGAGTTGCAACTCACATGAGGTTTAATCCGATCAAACGTGAGCAGCCCCACATGGCTGTGGCTGCCGCACTGCACAGGGCAGGTTTGAGTGTTTTACTATAGAACTTGGCCCGCTGCTTCACCGGGTCCATATTAGGATGTCCACAGCTCTCTGGGCAATATTCCGTTTTCTTTTTATGCTGGCCTAATTTATTTTTTGGCTTCTCTGGTTTGTCAATTCTTCTAACACATGTGAGTTCATTTTGAAACCCAAAACCCCATTTACAAAACATTTCCAATATGAAAAGATTCTGTCCCATGGCTCATTAACTAGTGAAGTATCATAGACATCTAAATTTCCAGACTACCCACTGCTCTCAAGTCACATTTAAAGGTTTGTTTTCAGTTAAGTGACAGAGACACACACACACACAGCGTGGAAACTGCCCCGCCCATTGTCTCTCAGAAACCAAATTGGCCCTTCTATTGCCATTGCCATCATGCTTCGGGGGTTTCAGTGCTGGTTTTTTTTTTTTTTTTGAATTGGAATCTT